>NC_056733.1:399469179-399551679 GCF_019279795.1 Protopterus annectens
CGTATGTGTTAAACTATTTCTGTAAACCAGTGCACTGTAGCTGGAGTAACATGCAAGTGTGACTGCATATAACCTCAGATAATACCCATGTATGAAACAAATCCATAGGTTCATAGGTTCATAGGTAGATACTAGGCTATCAGCCCGAGGGCCAAAGCAAGCCTAGCCAACAGTGTACTGAATTACGCCACCCAGGTATTGTTAAATTCCTGCCCCTCTATCGAGCAGTGCCCCAGACATAATCCCAGGAGTGAATTATCTATCACCCATCCACTTATCAAGGTTTTTCCTGAATAGTGCTAATGATGAGCTCTGCTTGATGTGGATGGGAATCTTTTTCCAGATCATGGGAAGTCTCTGGGACATATATCTATGCCTCCAGCATATCCTATTTATTGCTGTGGTGAGGTTTAGGTCCCTAGAGTGTGTAGCTCTGGGAGATTGTGATTTCTTCAAGTAGTGTATGTCCAGTAATCCTGGATTTGACATAGCTTTGTATGTCAGACAGAGGTCTCCTCAGAATAAGCGGTATGTGAACGAGTAGAGTTTGAGTTTCTTGAGCTGGTCAGCATAGGGCAATTGTGTGAGGTCAGCGATCCACTTATTCAGGTACTTTTGAAATAAACAGCCATATGTGTTAAACTATTTTTGTCAACCAGTGCACTGTAGCTGGAGTGACATGCAAGTGTGACTGCATATAACTTGGGATACTACCCATGTATGAAACAAATCCAAAGAGAAAAGATTATGGTACTACCCATGTATATCCAGGTGTCCCATACGGTATACTCACACCCCCTGCTACTGTAACAGCACATAGAAGCATATTATGTACAGGGAATTAAGTGCACGTATTAAAGATGTCATTACCCTGCTATTTTATCAGACTGAAATGTGATCACTGGTTTCTAAGACTAAGCTATGCTTACCAGGTGTAACCATTCCTTAAATGTAAATTTTAAGCAGATTTGCGCACTGGTAAGTGAAGCCTACACTGTGTAAGTGCTTTTTGATTTAACCGTACGTTAGCACCGCTTACCGTCAGGCAAACCCACTCAAAGCTGCTCAAAACTGCCTTAACCACTTTGTACCTAACAAGCTTTGTTCTGCCTAGCAACAAAATAAATGACCTTTGCAGGTTTTGCACCCAGGACCCTGCACACCATAGCCTATGCAATTTAGAGTAAGTCACCTCAGCTGCATTTCTTGATGATGTCTTCTCAAACATACCCTTCTTTACAGCCAGTTTACAATAGGGAACAGACAAGTGTGCAATTAGGAAGGATTGGTATCTATAAAGATATATATATATATATATATATATATATATATATATATATATATATATATACATAGAGAGAGAGTGAGATATATAGGGAGATCCATATATGTGTACAACAATATATAGATATATTACCAATAAATAATGAGGTGTACATACATATTTATATATATATATATGTACATACATATATATATATAATATATAAAACTATAGATAAACACATATATATATATATATATATATATATAGATAGATATATACATACATAAATATACATATATATATATATATATAATATATATACATATATATATATATATATATATATATATATATATACATATGTAGATATATATATATATATATATGTATATATATATATATATATATATATATATATATGGGTCTACTTCATAAGATCGACAGACCATTTGATCAACATTCATTTGGTCGACAGACCATTTGGTCGACAACCAGTATTCAAGGCACTTAACAGGGATTTGCCCCCCTCCCCAATGTTGCGCGACCCTAGAGTTGATATATATAGTTAGGGGGTTGTGAGGGGTACAGTCCCCCACATTGGGGGTTGTGGGGGGGTGAATCCCTTTGCCTATTTTCGTTTTTAAAATGTGTAGTTTTTGTTGTATTTTCATGTTTTAAATGGAAATAGATGGGGGCTTCACCCCCCCATACCCCACCTAACTATATAAATATATATATATCAACTCCAGGGTCGCACAACATTGGGAAGGGGGGAAAATCCCTGTTAAGTGCCTTGAATACTGGTTGTCGACCAAATGGTCTGTCAACCAAATGAATGTCGATCAAATGGTCTGTCGATCTTATGAAGTAGACCCATATATATATATATATATATATATATATATATATATATATATATATATATATATATATGTATATATATATATATATCATCTTTCGGCTGTTCCTGTTAGGGGTCACCACAATGGATCATCTGTTTCCATTTCTTCCTGTCCTCTGCATCATGCTCTTTCACACCAATCATCTGCATGTCCTCTTTCACCACATCCATAAACCTTATCTTAGGCCTTCCTCTTTTCCTGTTACCTGGTAGCTTCATCCTTAGCATCCTTTTCCCAATATACCCAGCATCCCTCCTCAGCACATGTCCAAACGAACGCAATCTCGCCTCTTTTGCTTTGTCTCCAAACTGTCCAACCTGAGCTGACCCTCTAATATACTGACTCCTAATCCTGCCCATCCTTGTCACACCCAGTGCAAATCTTAACATCTTTAACTCTGCCACATCCAGCTCTGACTCCTGCCTTTCCGTCAATGCTACCGTCTCCAACCCATATAACATAGCTGGTCTCGCTACCCTCTTGTAGACCTTCCCTTTCACTCATACTGGTACTCGTCTGTCACAAATCACTCCTGACATTCTTCTCCACCCATTCCACCCTGCCTGTACTCTCTTCTTTACCTATCTTCCACACTTAGCATTACTCTGACCTGTTGATCCCAAGTACTTAAATTCATCCACCTTTACCAACTCTACTCCCTGCATCCTCACCATTCCTCTACCCTCCCTCTCATTTACACACATATATTCTGTTTTAGCCCTGCTGACCTTCATTCCTCTCCTCTCTAAAGCATATCTCCACCTCTCCAGGGTCTCCTCATCCTGGTCCCTACTCTCACTACATATCACAATGTCATCTGCAAACATCATAGTCCACGGGGCCTCCTGTCTAATCTCATCTGTCAACCTGTCCATCACCACTGCAAATAAGAAAGGGCTCAGAGCTGATCCTTGATGTAATCCTGCCTCCACCTTAAATGTATCTGTCACTCCCACCGCAGTCCTCACCAATGTCACACTACCCTTGTACATATCCTGTACCACTCTTACATACTTCTCTGCCACTCCTGACTTCCTCATACAATACCACAACCCCTCTCTGGGCACCCTGTCATATGCTCTCTCTAAGTCCACAAAGACACAATGCAACTCCATCTGACATTCTCTGTATTTCTCCAACAACACTCTCAGAGCAAATATTGCATCTGTAGTGCTCTTTCCTGGCATGAAACCATACTGCTGATCACTAATCATCACCTCCCTTCTTAACCTAGCTTCCAATACTCTTTCCCATAACTTCAAGCTGTGACTGATCAATTTTATCCCTCTGTAGTTACTGCAGCTCTGCACATCACCCTTATTCTTAAAGATAGGTACCAAAACACTTTTTCTCCACTCCTCAGGCATCCTCTGACTTTCCAAAATTTCATTAACCAATCTGGTTAAAAATTCCACTGCCATTTCTATGAATACATACATGTCTCAAAATGCCCATACAAACATAAGCTGCTGATAGGCAACCAACAACTGGGGCAGCATGCACAGTTGGATACAAAACCAGACATGACATTCACATCTGCCCCCCACAGTCCAAATAAATGAGTGAATGGTACACTGCTACAAAATTATGATAGGCCATACACAATGGCCAGATATACAACAATCTCTTAGCAAAACAAATAAAATCTCTGAACATAGCAAAGAAAAATACAACCAGCCAGTAATTCACACATGTTTATTATACTCTAATTTCTTGGCCAAAGCCTTCAAGGTGTAACCATCTCCAGAAATACATGCTTTAATCTCAAGAAGGAATTAACACCTAATTACATAATTGAATACAATATAAATGAGTTAGCTATAGTAAACCACCAAGAACTCTGTTGCTGTATTTATAAAAATAATATGTCCAAGGTAGTAGAAAAGCTTTCTTATACAAGATAAAAGCTTTCAGGAAACACCCTCCCTCAGTTATCATTACAATTCATTTAAAATATAGTACATTTTATACCCTTCACTGCATAATAGCACATGCCACAGCCATCCAATAAAATTACAAATTCAAACAGTTATTAATCAAAAAAACATCACATTAACTAAAATAAAAGAAATATACAAGCATTGTTTTATTAACAAAAGAGAACATATTCTTATATAATTTATATTGCATTTGCTTTTCCACAAGATATGGCTTTATAGTTATCATACTGTTCAAACCAGGAAACTTATCAGCCTCTAGACTAGTAATCCACCCATATTTAGCAATATCAAGTCTATTATTTATGTCCCCTCCTCTTATATTCCTTTGAATAACTTCCAATACTTTGAATTTAAAAGCATGTGTATTACCATATTCATTTACATGTCTAGCTAAGGCATTCATTAACACATTCCTCCTTAACCTGTAAGGCATATTGCAAAAACAAATCCTAAATTACATTATATAACAATAAGAAACACAACCAGTATGATGAGTCGAACACAGCTAGAGAAATCTCTTTCTTCAAGAAGTTCACAAACAGCAACGTAAAACGAAAAAATAATTTATTTATGGAACGAGTTAGCGCTTTCACCTAAACAAGGCTTCTTCTGACTCAGGCAACAAACTCTAATTAAAATCACATTTAAATAGCCAAAAAGGCGGGAAACTAAAAATAATATTAAAAAGATACAACAAATAATCAAATGTTGATGAACATAAATCATCATAAAATCTGACAGTTTCAAAATACATAAAATTAAATAACTGTCTCATGAATTAGGCTCCAAATCCTAAGCATTTTTGTGCATCTTATATTAAAACATAAAACTAGTCATGAAAAATTTTTTATATGTATTTATATGTGAGTTCTGAGTTTCCTCATTTTGAGAAAAGGTTTAACAGAGAACATAGTGTTCAACCCCGGTCTCATATCTGAACGTAGTTTTAATATCCAAATATTTTCTCTGCTTTCCGTATAATTTTTAACATCCCCTCTTCTAATATTTGGATGCACATGTTCTATTATTCTAAACTTAATGTGCCCAAACTCCATAACATGTCTAGCCAAGGCATTGGTCTTGTGGGCCATCCTAATACTGTATAAATGCTCTCTTATGCGATTATTCAGGTGTCTATTAGTCTTCCCAACATAAAACGACTCACATGCCTGGCATGTAGCTAAATAGATCACATTCATGGTATGACAATCACCATGTACCTTAAAGTTGTAATTATACCTAGTGACAGGATGTGTAAAGACATTATTCAAATCAATGTGCATACAAAAGTTGCATGACTCACATCTACTTGTGCCTAGTGGTATATTATTGGGAACTGATAAATAATGTGTATTGTCACACAACATGTTCTTCAAGTTCCTCTTATTCCTGTACCTAAAACACAGCACTTCACCTATAATTCCTTTTATATGTGTGTCTACCATCAAAATACTCCAGTGTGATCTAATAACATCTTTAATGGATCCTACATCTTGAGTATATGATATAGAAAACGCTGTTTTATTAGTGTTATTTTTCTCCTTTTGAATGTTTAAAACATCCATATCTGAAAAGTATAGCTGTGCCAAATTTTCTCTTAAAAGGGAAATATCCATTGTACCTTTAATTATGTCAGTGTTACTGTAACCTCTTTCTAATAGCCTCTCACTGAGGTCATTTAAATCACTACCATAACTTGTTTCACTTGGATTGTATCTAGAAACCCTCATGGCCTGTCCCTTAACAATGTGGTTAAAGACATATTGGGGATGCATACTCGAACGATGCAACAATGTGTTTTTATGACAAGGCTTCCTAAATAACCCTGTGTTAATAATGCCACCAGGTAGTTTCTCAACATATATGTCCAAAAAGGGGATCCTATTGGAAGAAAACTCATGGCTAAACTTTAAATATAAATGTGCCCATAGCTACACCATCTTTCTGTAAGAAGCATTTCCCCTTGAAACAAAAGAGATTATTATGTAATACAAGTTTCAACAAAGACATTAATTGTCTCTGGTAGTGGGTGGATGACTGAACCCTTGTCTATCTACATAGAGAAGAACCTGAGACCAGTTGTTGAGACCAATAAGTACACATTAAGAGATACTAAACAATTTTTAATAGACCTCTATGACTATCTCAAGGATTTAGTAGATATTACTGATGTTATTTTTGTCACCATGGATGTACACTCTCTATTCACTGTCATCCCTAATGGGATTGGCATAGACATGGTACATCGTTACTTAACCAGAGAATCTGGTTTTACAGATATCAAGATTGAATTATTAATGTCTTTGTTGAAACTTGTATTACATAATAATCTCTTTTGTTTCAAGGGGAAATGCTTCTTACAGAAAGATGGCGTAGCTATGGGCACATCTTGTGCCAATAGCTACGCCAATTTGTTTATGGCTCAGTGGGAGTGTGATTACATGTTTCAGTTGCCAACATTTAGAGAACATGTTTTATTCTATAAACATTTTGTAGATGATTTATTCCTGTTATGGAGAGGTACTAATGTTGATCTACAATTATTTATTGATTCTATAAATGCGGCTACCATATATTTAAAGTTTAGCCATGAGTTTTCTTCCAATAGGATCCCCTTTTTGGACATATATGTTGAGAAACTACCTGGTGGCATTATTAACACAGGGTTATTTAGGAAGCCTTGTCATAAAAACACATTGTTGCATCGTTCGAGTATGCATCCCCAATATGTCTTTAACAACATTGTTAAGGGACAGGCCATGAGGGTTTCTAGATACAATCCAAGTGAAACAAGTTATGGTAGTGATTTAAATGACCTCAGTGAGAGGCTATTAGAAAGAGGTTACAGTAACACTGACATAATTAAAGGTACAATGGATATTTCCCTTTTAAGAGAAAATTTGGCACAGCCATACTTTTCAGATATGGATGTTTTAAACATTCAAAAGGAGAAAAATAACACTAATAAAACAGCGTTTTCTATATCATATACTCAAGATGTAGGATCCATTAAAGATGTTATTAGATCACACTGGAATATTTTGATGGTAGACACACATATAAAAGGAATTATAGGTGAAGTGCCGTGTTTTAGGTACAGGAATAAGAGGAACTTGAAGAACATGTTGTGTGACAATACACATTATTTATCAGTTCCCAATAATATACCACTAGGCACAAGTAGATGTGAGTCATGCAACTTTTGTATGCACATTGATTTGAATAATGTCTTTACACATCCTGTCACTAGGTATAATTACAACTTTAAGGTACATGGTGATTGTCATACCATGAATGTGATCTATTTAGCTACATGCCAGGCATGTCGGTCGTTTTATGTTGGGAAGACTAATAGACACCTGAATAATCGCATAAGAGAGCATTTATACAGTATTAGGATGGCCCACAAGACCAATGCCTTGGCTAGACATGTTATGGAGTTTGGGAACACACATACATTTAAGTTTAGAATAATAGAACATGTGCATCCAAATATTAGAGGAGGGGATGTTAAAAATTATACGGAAAGCAGAGAAAATATTTGGATATTAAAACTACGTTCAGATATGAGACCGGGGTTGAACACTATGTTCTCTGTTAAACCTTTTCTCAAAATGAGGAAACTCAGAACTCACATATAAATACATATAAAAAATTTTTCATGACTAGTTTTATGTTTTGATATAACATGCACAAAAATGCTTAGGATTTGGAGCCTAATTCATGAGACAGTTATTTCATTTTATGTATTTTGAAACTGTCAGATTTTATGATGATTTATGTTCATCAACATTTGATTATTTGTTGTATCTTTTTAATATTATTTTTAGTTTCCCGCCTTTTTGCCTATTTAAATGTGATTTTAATTAGAGTTTGTTGCCTGAGTCTGAAGAAGCCTTGTTTAGGTGAAAGCGCTCCATAAATAAATTATTTTTTCGTTTTACGTTGCTGTTTGTGACCTTCTTGAAGAAAGAGATTTCTCTAGCTGTGTTCAACTCATCGTACTGGTTGTGTTTCTTATTATTACGTTGGTTCTTAAAGAGTCGTTTGTTCCGCTTTGATTTTTGTTTATTATACATTATATAACAACATTTAATAGTATGACTGAGGACATAGAGAATATTATTAAATGAAATTGACGAATATTAATTTCTTTGCCAGAACTATTAAATATTCTAGGAGATAAACCATATTTTACTTATGGGAATAGTATGAATTTAAGAAGGCAACTATGCTATAAAGATTTTAAGGTTAATGCTGCTACAACTTTTAGTGATCGACATGGTACT
The DNA here is from genome assembly GCF_019279795.1 of Protopterus annectens. Lineage (NCBI taxonomy): Eukaryota > Metazoa > Chordata > Ceratodontiformes > Protopteridae > Protopterus > Protopterus annectens. Next base: position 399,477,578 of record NC_056733.1, read on the forward strand.
TTACCTTGCTACAATTGTAGCTGTTGCAATAGTATTTGTAAGTTGTTAGTGTTTGAACACCCAAGAACTAAATACAAGTTTAATATAAGACATCAAGCAACATGTAATACATCTTTAGTGGTCTACCTTGCCACATGTGTAAGATGCGCATGTTTTTATGTAGGGAAGTGCTCAGGATGATTGAAAGATCGAATAATAGAGCACAGGTCAGATATAAGGAGGAATGTGTTAACAAATGCCTTAACTAGACATGTAAATGAATATGGTAATACACATGCTTTTAAATTCAAAGTATTGGAAGTTATTCAAAGGAATATAAGAGAAGGGGACATAAATAATAGACTTTATATTGTTGAATATGGGTGGATTACCAGCCTAGATGCTAAGTTTCCCAATTTGAACAATATGATAACTATAAGGCCATATCTTGTGGAAAAACAAATTCAATAGAAATGATATAAGAATGCGTTCTCTCTGTTTTAATAAAAATGCTTGTATATTTCTTTTATTTTGGTTAATGTGATGTTTTATTTGATTTATAACTGTTGATTGAATTTGTAATTTTATTGGTTGGCTGTGGCATGTGCTAATATGCAGTGAAGGGTATAAAATGTACTATATTTTAGATGAATTGTAATAATAACTGAGGAATGGTGTTTCCCGAAAGCTTTTATCTTGTATAATAAAACATTTCTACTACTGTAGACTTATTATTTTTATGAATACATAATTGAATACACAGCCTCCAGTTGCCCTCATCATTTAACCCCCTACAGGATAATGTGTCACAGTTAATATTAATACATGGAAGTCTGTACATAATTGTCCTTTTATGAATGTTTTATCACACAGAGGTACAGATGTTTTCAGAAACAGTACCTTGAGACCCACTACTGTCCCTATGGTGTGATTTATTCAAATGTACAGCTATATAACTGACCTATTTCTTATCAGTAATATGTCTGACATGTTCTAACAGCCTAGTTTTAAAACATGTGTTACTGTCCCCCACATAAAATATGTTACAAGGCCATCTAAGAGCATTCTCTATACACGTACCTCTTGAATGTACAGACTTCAACATGTTTCCCAGCCATTCCCCTCAGCAGGAATTACAGCACTAAATAATGATAGACCAGTTTACCTATCCACTTACTACTGCATGACATCTGGACAAAGCCTGACATAATTGGTGGACAGAAGCCCAAATACACGGCCATACATGAAATATTGCTGTTATACACTGAGAAAGTTAATGGTGTTACAGGGTTTGATGTAACATATCTTTTCTGAGAGATAAAGTCAGAAGAACAAATGGATGTTACCATCTACATAATGCAGTCACCAGAGTATGCTACTGATTTGCCAAGGACAATACCTGTCTGGGGAACAGCCCATACATAACAGGCTAACCTGTCGCCATTATGTGGATGGCCCTACAGTTGAGAGCAATGCAGAGACAGAACTTTGTCAGACTGAAACCCATGCAGAAGTAGCATGTGCAGACAAACCCTGTTAAACTAGCAGCATTCCAAACATATAACAGCAATACTCACATTCTGCACCTAAGGTCTTGAACCTTCCCTACCATTTAATTGGCTTGTCTCCACAAGTCTTGGTGTAATAGGTAGTAGCCCACACAACTCCAGGATGTCTTCCTCACAAGTAAGGGAAAGGGCCAACAACCACATGGAGTACTCATTTATAGGAGTGTGTTGCTATGGCATTGACTATTGGAAGAACTACACAACTGTTCTGCATGCAATTAGCAAGCAGGGAACCCCAATAGGTGCACAGGCCATCATCTGGTCATGAGCATCACCTACAAAAGCCATGATACCACCTATTCAAACCAGCTATACCCCTGTAGTGCACAGGGAGGGAGAGAGAGAGAAATAACAAATTAAACATAAAGTGGAAAAGAGAAGAAAGAAAAAAGGTAAGTGGAACATGTAAGCAAGTAACTGAATGTAGTACTTGTTCTGTAATAATGGGAAGTATTTTGGAGGAATAGGAATGTTTCCTACCTTTCCTGTTCCAACCTTTCCTGTAACTGGTGTTCCAGATACAGATTTGCTGTATATGCAGGACTGTATGTAAGCTTCTGAGCCCCCCAAGCCTTTCTGTGTTGGAGGGAAGCCTTCTAGCTTATCAGTGGGAGTGGTAAGCACTAGGTAACTTGTCTACCACATAAGGAGTGGTCCTGGCCCAGAAATTGTAGTGATTGGCTGTTTGGGCAATCCCTTCCATCTCTCTCAACTTTCTGATTTGAAAGCCTGCATTTGCACTTGGTTCTGTCCTGTAACTCATCTAGTGCAGATACAGATTCTTAGTTTTAGCACTTAAATTTCCTTATTCATGCTCAGCACTTGTTCAGAACTTGTAAGCACTGAATAAGCTAGTAATTACTATAGCACTCAATCTTCCTCATTACCTAGAGGAAAACAGTTTTTGTACCTACTTTTCTCACTTGCTTAAAGAAAAATAGCTCTTGCACTCACTTTCCTCACTTATCTAGATGAATTTTTTTTTTTATTCAGGCATGTCCAAGGGTCAGCTCCCAGTGTTCTTTCCTGTCTATCTGATGAATCCAGGCATCTTGAGGCAATGTAGAAATTGGCTCATGTAAACAGACAACCCTCTCCTCCTACCACCCAACACTACAACCTGTGAGAGATTCACTTATCTAGCCAAACTGGAGGTAAAGCTCTCTACAACCAAGACTGAACTTGACAGTCATGAGGAGAAAGTAAACATTTAAACCACACCACACTCATCACATAGTCTCACTAAATCAACACCACCAAAATTCACACATAGTAACACAAAAACATTTGCAGAGGCTCTCAATAATAATCTGTCTAAGCAACAGAGACTTCCAAAGCAGAAACGCAAGCAACCTCCATCCCCCAACACAACCCAAATGACACATAGCCCACAGACTCAGCGTGCCACTCAACCACAGCCAATAAGGCAAAACAGCGTACCCATAAAAACTAGTCATAGGTGACTCTATAGTCAGGCACACTGATGTCCCACTCACCAGGCTAAACAAGATGAAGGTTACTGTCAGCTGCCTGTTGGATGCCAGGATCCGCCACATAACCCATGCACTCAGGTCACTCCACAACAAGTACAAATATGACACTGTCATTGTCCATGCTGGTTTGAATGACCTAAGACGTACCTCCCTGGACTACATGAAAAGAGACATGGAAGAGCTCTCCGATCTTGTAGCCCAGGCAGGTATGACCCTAGCCCTGAGTAGCATTTTGCCATCACCCCAAATAATACCGCAGTACAAGGACAAAATGATTGACTTCAACAATTGGCTAAGCTTCTGGTGTCATTCTAAGGGGATCCAGTATCTGTCTGCTTGGGATGGCATGGTCGACAGACCATGATGCTTTGCCACAGATGGCCTGCGCCTGTCACCTCTGGGATTCCGGATACTGGCTAATGGTCTTGCTGCCCCTATAGTGCCTTTTTTAGGCAAGGTTCAAATAACAAATTCACCACCGTAACAGGAACAGGCAAGCAAAAACTGAGGGTAATGCTACTCAATGCTAGAAGTCTAAATCTCAAAATGCACTCACTCGAGGCACTCCTTAAAATGGAGAATATCGATATCTGTGCAGTGACTGAGACCTGGTTCAAGGCTCCAGAGAGCACCACTGCACTACCAGGCTATAACTCATACCACACTTTTCAGCCATGTAACCTGGACCGAAACACCAAAGGCGGAGGTGTGTCCATATTCATTAAGGATATCCACACCTCCAGGCTAGTTGCTCAGCATAATGCATCCAAGGTTATCCAAGTGCAACTAACTCTGGGCAAAACTGCAATCCAAATTGTAGCTTGCAACAGATCCCCCCACCATACCCCAGGATTCCCACTCTTCTTTTCTTGATGTACTGGAAAATATTAGGGTTCAACCAAACACCCTAATAATGGACGACTTCAACTACTCCACCATTAATTGGGAAAACTACTCATGTACCAACTCCTTAGCTCAACGCTTTCTGGAATTCATAAACTCCAATGCCCTGGATCAACGTATCCACACCCCCACCAGGGGCAGCAATATCCTAGACCTAGTCATTACCAACATGAGTGGCCGGTATTCCACACCTGAAGTCAACTCCTCGTTGGTCCGATCCGACCATAAGCTAATCAACCTTGATATCCACATCCTGCCCCCACCACCCATTAAGGAAACCACAGTAATACATTTCTCCAAAGCCAACTTCATGCTTCTTATGACAGAAGTGGTGAACTTCATGACACCCATGCAGATAGACAATACAGTTACAACTGCTGAATCCTACACAAATGCACTCTATAAGCACTTACATGAGTGCATGGATCATGCTATCCCAAACAGAACCAAGATGCTATCCTCCAAAAAAAGGAAGCCAATATGGTGGTCCCCTGCCATAAACAAACTGTACAACCAAAGGAAGAAACTGTTGCAAAAGAGAGGAAAATCCAATGAATGGAGGAGCTCCCTGGTCAGCCTCAGTAAGAAACTGAGATCACTTGTAAGATCCTCCAAAGCTAGCTACAAAAACAAAATCGCAACTAATTCTAAGGACAACCACAAAGCATTGTATAGCTATGTCAATAATCTTAATGGCAACACCCAGATCTGCTCTGAGTTACAGCACAAAGGCATGAACATTACAGAACCAACTGATATTGACAACATCCTGGCAGATAGGTTCAGTGCTAACTTTACCCCCCTTCACCCCCTAAAGGGCCCATATCTATACAGGAAGAATGCAGAGTCCCTATAATCACAACTATGCAGGTAAAAGCTACACTCTCTAAAGCCAAAAACACAGCATCCATGGGACCGGACAACATACCAGGCTGTGTTTTACATGAACTTCAGAATGAACTGGCTCCCTACTTAAGCACCATGTTCAATAATAGCCTCGCATCAGGATTTGTGCCCACTGAATGGTGCACAGCAACAGTTATTCCACTCCACAAAGGAGGAGCCACCACTGATCCCAGGAACTATCAACCTATTAGCCTGATGAGCCTGGTTTGCAAGGCCATGGAACGTATCCTCATGGAACTCATAAACAAAGACATTGGTAACCTCCAAACTCTGGATCCCACCCAGTTTGGGTTTGTGAAAGGCAGATCATGCCTCCTGAACCTGATCGACTTCTTTGAGGCAGTCACCAAAGCCATAGATGAGGGTAAGGTGGGTCACACAGCCTATCTTCACCTTGCCAAGGCTTTTGATACCATCCCCCATTCTGGAATTATAGCTAAACTCACTAAACTAGGTATAAATCCCTACATTACAAGATGGGTTGGCAACTGACTCACTGACAGAACCCACACTGTAAAAGTTGCAGACTCCAAATCTGACCTCAAAGCAGTGACAGGTGGAGTACCATAGGGTTCCGTCTTGGGACCTCTCCTGTTTGGTATCTACTTCTCTGAAGTACAGGCTAACACAGAAGGCCTCTGGCTAATGAAGTTCACAGATGACTGCAAACTAGGAGCCATAGTCAAGTCCCCAAATGATGTGGACAACCTACAGATGGGCCTCGCTGAGACAGATGCCTGGTGTCAGAGCCATGGCCTCAAGCTCAATGCCAAAAAGTGCAGTGTCATCCCCTTTGGTAAAAACTTTGTACCCATGAACTACCACATAGGCAGCAATCTACTTAACACCAAATGTGTGATAAGAGACCTTGGGACCCAGGTGGACAGTAGTCTCTCCTTTGATAGCCACATCACCACAGTAGTCAGGAAGTCCTTCTACGTGGCACACCTCATCATAAAAGGGTTCTCATCCAGGAAAAAAGAGGTCATTGTTCCTCTCTACTTGACAGTCATTAGACCCATTATAGAGTACAATGCCCCTTTTGGAATGTACCTCACAAGACATCTGCAGCAGCAGGAAAGGCCACAGAAGTACCTCACAAAGAGGATTACTGGCCTCAAACAAATGCCCTACACTGACCACCTCAAAAAACTCCATCTTTACTCTGTAGCATATTGCCTACTCCGAGGTGATCTCTGCCTAACATATAAAGCAATGTCAAACCCGGAGCTGTTGGACATGCTACACCTAAAGAAATCCCAATCCTTCCAAGCTACGTGCTCTAGGGACCTAAACCTTGTCACCACAATAAACAGGACATGGTGGAGGGATAGATTCCTGTCCCAGAGACTTCCCATACTCCGGAACAGGCTACTCTTGTATGTCAAGCAAAGTTCTTCATTAGCACTCTTCAAGACAAATCTTGATGAGTGGATGGGAAATAGGAAATATACCCCGGGGATCACTTATGTGTCTCTGCTCGACAGTGGCACAGGAAAATAACTTTCTTGGGTGGTGTAAGCTAGGGAACTTTGTTGGCTAGGCTTACGTAGGCCCTTGGGCCGATAGTGTAGTACCTACCTATGAACCTATGTCCCAACAAGACATGCTGTACTAATATCCTGCTAAACAGCTGCTATGGCCATAACATCTGGCCCTCTCTGCAGTGGGAGATAACACACAGAGATACCTTTCAGCTGTACAGATCCTCACAGAATGTCCACATTTTACCATCATGTATTTTTGTCTGTTCTTCCTGAGATCTGTACTTTTCTGGCAAATATCTGAGGATTGAAGTCATCAGGTAATGACAAACACTTTAGTTTAGGACTCTACATCCTTACGAATATTCACTGTAATGCTAAATGTATCATTCTACAAACTTCCTATGTTTGTAACAGGTATATTTAAAGTCTGTCCCTGTTTATCCCCCCATCATTTAGGCATTGTCCAGATGTGATGCTCTGAGAGGTTGGGAGGTGAGATCACAGCTCAGGAGCCTGACTCATCTGGGAAAAGACAGCTCATATATGACACCCGCAGGGGTGTCTGTCAAACAGTTGTAACTGTGCCACTGCTAGGCCAGTAAATAGGATGTTTTCCATATCCATGTTACTTGTGATTATGAGTATGACACATTTACCTCGTAAAGCTAAGATACCTATAGAGGGCATGTGCATAGTAGACTACTGTTACTGATGTCCCTTTTGACATCCATTTATGTGTGCCATTGTCCAGACGCACTGCTGTAACAGGTTGAGAAATATGATTGAGCAGCAAGACTGTAAATACAGTGTGCCATACTTACATTCAACAGAAATGTATACCAGATATCTCCTAAGCACATGTATGTATGCATATGTTCAGCTGGAAGGCACAAAACTAATAACATGGGTTTCAAGCAGTCAGGTAAATAGGTTGTGCATGTTGCACATGTGTGTTATATCAGTGTCAATGCATACAACAGACATATATGTGTCCAGCTACTGATGGTTGCAATGCCCTGACACTGATGTGGGTACTGGAGTAGTCATGATTATCAGGTATTAATCAGAGAAGTGTCCACCTGTGTTATGATCCTCTGTCCATGCCTACCACTACCAGCTATATCATCACCTATATACAGTGGATATCACAAGTGCACACACCCCTGTTGGAATGCCAGGTTTGTGTGCTGTATGATAATTAGACCACAAAAGATCATTTCATGTTTCTCATCTTGAATGTGACCCTTAACCTGTCCATTTCCATTGCAATACAATCAAAGATGTTTCTAGGAAGGTGAGCAACTATTGCCAAGTGAAGATGTGCCACGATGAGTCTAGACCAAGATGGCTGAATGCTGTAACCATCTCAAGAGGTGCATACACAAGTTTAAGGGTGTGCACACTCATTCATCTGGCTTATTGTCCTGAGTATTATTTCCATGTTTTCACAGACCAGATTGTTATGTTTTCAATTGAATTGTACAGGCTATAGGTCACACTACAGGTGGAAATTGTTATGAAATGAGTTATTGTGGTGTCATGTTCCAACTGCACAAATACCAGGCAGTGTATCAGGGTGTGTACCCTTTATATCCAAAGTAGCTATATGGACACAGCAGTACCTCACCTTTATATCCAGCCTCCACCAAGGTAGAGTAATCCCCCTTGGTGGACAGCAGCAATACACAAACCACATAATAGGTTGCTACATTGGCTGTACAGGGACACATAAGTGCAGGCAACAGCTTTGAAGAAAGTCCACCTATATCTGAGCAAGCAAGTAAGTTCACAGGTGACATCCTGTAAGGCTAACTATGAATATGAATCGGAGATATCCACACCACCAGTGACAATTGCAACTGTGTCTCCACATATGTTGTAAGTCTCAGATAAAACAACACAACTCACCCTGTACTGGGGGTAAAGAACACCTCATACACACATGCCATGGATATAGGCAACCTGCATCACATAGGTTAGGTGGGAACATCGCCACCCTGTCCACCCCAGTCATACATGGCGATATGCACATCAACCACACTCCCAGAGGTGCCAGAAGCTGTTAAAGCCTGGGGGTGGAGGGGGAGAAGGGCACTTAGTGATCTAAAAAAGGTCAATTTTTTAAAACTATTTACTACCACAACATAGGTTAATTTGGAGGACATTTTAATCTTAGCCAATTTCCATTTTGGTGCTTGAATTAACATTTCCTGATTGGTCTTACCTATCCCATGGCTGATATTGTATATTAGCCCTAGTGAGAATAAATGTGATCACACTATAGATAATTTAAGGTGACCCATGTAAGGCATGCAGCATTTAGGAACTGCCACTATCCATTAGTGGCATGAGGGGCAATCCTGGAGTACATTTTCTATTATGCATTCTTAGATCCAAGTTGCATTTGAATATGGACAGGGATGATTTTTGTTTTACTTGAATGGAGAGTCTGTTCTTGATATATATCCATCTCTCCACAACATTCAGTTTAGATACCTGGACTGAGTATTTCTGATGCAATTTGATTTGCTGATGTTCAGTAGGTCCATCTGTATTAGGTCAGAGGATGCCTTGTATGCCAGACACATCACCTCTAAGCACTCTGTAGGATACTGAATATAGTGATAAATCTTTGAGGTGGTCCATGCAAGACCTACTGTTTAGGAATTGTATCCTTTTAGTAAGGTATCTCTGTGGGTATTCCAGTTGTTGCATGGGTCTGGACAGATACATGCCAAAGTGGGCATTATACAGAATGATTGACCTAATGAGGGCTTTGTAAAGGAGGACAATAACATCTCTACATCTAATCACAATCAATTTATTTATAAGCTATGCAATATAGAAAGACTTTCTTATGAATCTGGGCACATGTTGGTCAAACGTTAGGTCACTGCACACACAAGTTCCCAAATGCAAAACAACTGGGTCACTTCTCATGGGGCATTGTCAATTTGGCAGCTGCCTGGAGTAGATGACCTCCAAAAGGATACGATAATGTATTTCTTGGAGTTTAGTTTCAATTCATAATTCTGGCACCAGTTATTGTTTGGGGCAAACCTTGCTACATGATGGTTAAGTCATTTGGGGATTCAATAACTGCTTCTAGCTTGCAGTCCTCTCAAACTTAGTCGGCCATATCCCTTTGGTATTTCCTTTTACTATTGAGGTATATATGCCAAACAAAAAAAGTCTCAGCACCGAACCCTGGGGGACACCATTGGTGACTGGTCTCTTCCCCTATTTTGATCTCCTGCATCCTTTGAGCAAGCATACATCTATACGTTCTTTGATTCACCTTCCTGATTGTATTAACCTGATTGTTTTAAATTGTATTCCTTGTATAATACATGCCACTTGTTAGAATGTGTTTTAAATTTGTAGTTTGGAACAGTCTTCTAGTAAACAATGAAACAAAATGTATGAACCAATAATGACAAAAGTACCCATTTCAGAAAATGTCAACCATAAAAGGCCACTCAGACTTCTATCATTACAGTCCACCAATATCAGTAAATACACACAATCTCGGCAGAAGTAAGTCATCTAAATAATTCCACATTAAAGGGATCTGCAACTAATGAAGAGGTTGCTGCTAGCAAACAACTTTGTATCTCATTGTTTCATGTACAAATAAAGTGCATTTTGCCCTTGAAGAATAAATTGCCTATGCTACATCAAAAAATGATACAATAGTAATTTTGCAATGGGGAATGGATGGCAAACTGATAACAGGTTTATAGTTACTAGGTAACTCCTCCAAAGGAGGACATTCATAGGACTGCAGCATCCACTCCCATTAAAGTACAACACAGTACAGTATGAGCAATCCATCTGCATACTGTGGGAGTAGAACCCACAGCATTCTGCATCGAAAGTAAGTATACTATCTATTGTGCTACTAACAAGGAAAACAGCTTATCATAAGTAGCATTAAACTTCTCTTCCCCTGAAGCTCTCAGCTCCTTGTAAAATCCACTTCACGATCAACTAAATCTCTTAACTTCGCAGCACAAGAAAGCTGGAAAAAGGCAACATTTATTTGGGGGGGGGTGGTCAAAGGCCCAAAACCTGGGACACAATTTAAATATTGCTTGTATAATCTTAGAAAGTTGCTAAAAAGTGTTTTGTGCTACCGTGTGTTTCCTGAAAGATAGGAACACTGAAACGTAAACAACTATCATTATTTAGTGAATTCAGTTCACACTGATTTGCCAGAAAAACACACATTTTAAGAGGAACAGACAAAAAGTATGAGCCAAATATTCTGTGAAAATCTGGACAGTGGAGAGCTATGGACTCAACTCCCTGAATCACAAGTGGTGGTATGGGTAGAGAGTTCAGGCTCTTGTTTAAGCCTGAGTAACACTAACTACCAGGTATACCTAACTGGGGCATTTTACACACACACACACACACACACACACACACACACACACACACACACACACACACACACACACACACACACACACACACATGCGCGCTAGCAGCATAACTCCTGCAAATAAAAGAACAAAACTCTCTTTAAAGGCATGACTCTGGCTCTGGCAGCACAAACAGGACATCAGCAGCATAACTCCTGTAACACAGAGCAATAAGAGAACAAAAACAGTTATTTTAGTTAAGCACTCAGAAATATGAGGGATGTTGTGAAGCGAGCTTAAACAGTCTCAGAAATGAACCTGTCACAAAATGCAAGCGATCCACAAATGTTAAGACTCCACAGATTTATTGTTCCAGAAACAAACTTTGGATAAGCGCTTTCACTACAAATAGCTTCATCAGATCCTTTTCATAGTAACTAAAGCAGGACCTTACACATATGTAGCAAATAAACCAATTAAAACAATTAAACAATTAACATCATTATAATTAAAGAAAAGTATTGTATTTAAAGTGATATGTTTAAAAAAGCGCATAAATTTATCCTAGGCACTTTTAAAAATATTACATAGAATGATTTAACAAACTTGATAAAAACTATACTTATAAAATATATGTATAGTAACTATACAAAAATATATATGCTAAAACAATTGTACTCAGTAGGTACAATGTATAGATATGCATGTCTAAGTATTACATATATGCATATAGTCTTATATGTATTATGCATGCAAACTTAGATATTACTATATTATGTATAAGGCATGAAAGTCATTTCACATTCCTCCGCTGTCTTAATTTGGGTTTTATGGAGGCTATTTCATTGAGCCCAGACCCTTTATCAGCTCTTAACATAACTATCTATTCACTTTCCTTACTTTCTGTGAGGTTCCTGATATCTCCACCCCTATTACTGGGAGTCACAACCTCAAGAATTCTAAACAAAAAACTGTGTGATTCCCCAAATAATGTTATGTGCTTGGCCAATGCATTGTGGCTCGATCTTTTCCTGATGTGATATAAATGCTCACGTATCCTGTCTCTGAAGGTACGATTCGTCTTACCCACATAAAAAGACAGGCATACCTGGCATACTGCTAAATACACCACATTGATGCTCATACAATCAGCATCTGCATTGGTTCTAAATATAGTTTTTAAATCAGGGTGAAAAAAAAGTTGTATTAGTGTCTATGAAGGAGCAGACATTACAATGGCCACAAGGCTTGGTATGTCCATATCCCCTAGCTCCAATTTCAGATTTAGTGGAACATAATATTCTCTTCAAGTTCTTCTTATTCCTGAATAAAAAACGTGGCCTATCACCCACTATCTCTTTCAGGTCACTATCAACCTGCAGGATATCCCAATGTTTTATGATAATCCCCCTTATTTCAATATAATCCGAACAGAAGGGTGTTGTAAATTTGACATATCTATCAAAGTTATTCTCTTTAGTTATCCCATTAATACTATGGGGTCCAAAATAAGGTGTAGCTATAGATGAACGTAATTCATTGGCTTCTGCCAAATGTACCATTATTTCATTTGTATGGTATCCTCTATCTATCAACCTTCCCTTCAGGTCATCCATTTCTGACATAAAACCTTCATCAGTGGGATTCAACCTGGAAGCTCTGATTGCTTGACCTTTCATAACATTCTTGAAAACAAAAGGTGGGTGCATACTCGATCTCAGGAGTAAAGAATTACTGTAACAAGCTTTGCAGTATACACCAGTATTTATAAAACCATTAGCTAGTCTCTCCACAAATATATCCAAAAGTTCTATTTTATGAGTAGAAAATTGCATTGTGAATTTGAAGCACTTTGTCAAGTTATTCATTACAAGGAACATTGATTCTAGTTCATCTATACTCATTCAAAGAATAAACAAATCATCGACAAAACGTCGATAAAACAACATGCTTTCTAAATAGGGTTTCAGAAAGAACATGTTCTTCCCAATGGGCTAAAACCATATTGGCGTAGCTATTGGCACAAGGCGTGCCCATTGCTACACCATCTAGTTGTCTATATGTGACATCCTTGAACATAAATAAATTATTCTCCAAAACAAGTTCTAAGAAATGAACTATAAGGTCTATGGATACTGTGGTATAATCACTGTGTTCTTTTAAATAATCAGTTATATAAGCAAGTCCTAGGTTGTTGGGAATAACCGTAAATAATGATTGTACATCAAAGGTGGCAAACAAAAATGTATCAGTGCTGTCAAATTGCTTGATGTTCTCATATAACTCAACTAGAAACTGTTTTGAGTCTTTTAATACAAATTTATTGTTGTTCAATACCCTTCTTAGATATTTCTCCTTATAAACGGATAAATGCTCATTAAACCACCCACGGCCTGAAACTATTGGTCTCATGGGTGGGTTATGAGCGTCCTTGTGTATTTTAGGTAGACCATTTATAATGGGAATCACAGGTATTTTAATGACTAGATAATCATATAGATCTTTATCTATTAGTCTGCTCTTATGGATATCAAGTAAAGTATCCTTGACGTATCTAATTATATCCTGTACTGCCTCTGTAGAAATGGGTTCATAATAGATGAATGGGGCTAGAATGAAGGACAATCTGACATGCAAGGAAAGAATTAGTCTCATGAAACTACAGAATGATACAACCATCACCATCAGACCAGCCGACAAGGGTGGTCGAGTAGTTGTGTTGGACACTGAGAGTTATAAGACGTCTATGGAGTGCATGCTTAATGACATATATTATGAACCCATTTCTACAGAGGCAGTACAGGATATAATTAGATACGTCAAGGATACTTTACTTGATATCCATAAGAGCAGACTAATAGATAAAGATCTATATGATTATCTAGTCATTAAAATACCTGTGATTCCCATTATAAATGGTCTACCTAAAATACACAAGGATGCTCATAACCCACCCATGAGACCAATAGTTTCAGGCGTGGGTGGGTTACTGAGCATTTATCCGTTATATGGAGAAATATCTAAGAAGGATATTGAACAACAATAAATTTGTATTAAAAGACTCAAAACAGTTTCTAGTTGAGTTATATGAGAACATCAAGCAATTTGACAGCACTGATACATTTTTGTTTGCCACCTTTGATGTACAATCATTATTTACGGTTATTCCCAACAACCTAGAACTTGCTTATATAACTGATTATTTAAAAGAACACAGTGATTATACCACAGTATCCATAGACCTTATAGTTCATTTCTTAGAACTTGTTTTGGAGAATAATTTATTTATGTTCAAGGATGTCACATATAGAACTAGATGGCGTGCAATGGGCACGCCTTGTGCCAATAGCTACTAATATGGTTTTAGCCCATTGGGAAGAACATGTTCTCTTTCTGAAACCCTGTTTAGAAAGCATGTTGTTTTTATCGACGTTGTCGATGATTTGTTTATTCTTTGAATGGGAGTATAGATGAACTAGAATCAATGTTCCTTGTAATGAATAACTTGACAAATTGCTTCAAATTCACAATGCAATTTTCTACTCATAAAATAGAATTTTTGGATATATTTGTGGAGAGACTAGCTAATGGTTTTATAAATACTGGTGTATACCGCAGCTTGTTACATTAATTCTTTACTCCTGAGATCAGTATGCACCCACCTTTGTTTTCAAGAATGTTATGAAAGGTCAAGCAATCAGAGCTTCCAGGTTGAATCCCACTGATGAAGGTTTTATGTCAGAAATGGATGACCTGAAGGGAAGGTTGATAGATAGAGGATACCATACAAATTAAATAATGGTACATTTGGCAGAAGCCAATGAATTACGTTCATCTATAGCTACACCTTATTTTGGACCCCATAGTATTAATGGGATAACTAAAGAGAATAACTTTGATAGATATGTCAAATTTACAACACCCTTCTGTTCGGATTATCTTGAAATAAGGGGAATTATCACAAAACATTGGGATATCCTGCAGGTTGATAGTGACCTGAAAGAGATAGTGGGTGATAGGCCACGTTTTTTATTCAGGAATAAGAAGAACTTGAAGAGAATATTATGTTCCACTAAATCTGAAATTGGAGCTAGGGGATATGGACATACCAAGCCTTGTGGCCATTGTAATTTCTGCTCCTTCATAGACACTAATACAACTTTTTTTCACCCTGATTTAAAAACTATATTTAGAACCAATGCAGATGCTGATTGTATGAGCATCAATGTGGTGTATTTAGCAGTATGCCAGGTATGCCTGTCTTTTATGTGGTAAGACGAAACGTACCCTCACAGACAGGGTACGTGAGCACTTTTATCACATCACGGAAAGATCGAGCCACAATGCATTGGCCAAGCACATAACATTATTTGGGGAATCACACAGTTTTTGTTTAGAATTCTTGAGGTTGTGACTCCCAGTAATAGGGGTGGAGATATCAGGAACCTCACAGAAAGTAAGGAAAGTAAATGGATAGTTATGTTAAGAGCTGATAAAGGGTCTGGGCTCAATGAAATAGCCTCCATAAAACCCAAATTAAGACAGCGGAGGAATGTGAAATGACTTTCATGCCTTATACATAATATAGTAATATCTAAGTTTGCATGCATAATACATATAAGACTATATGCATATATGTAATACTTAGACATGCATATCTATACATTGTACCTACTGAGTACAATTGTTTTAGCATATATATTTTTGTATAGTTACTATTCATATATTTTATAAGTATAGTTTTTATCAAGTTTGTTAAATTATTCTATGTAATATAATTTAAAAGTGCCTAGGATAAATTTATGCGCTTTTTTAAACATATCACTTTAAATACAATACTTTTCTTTAATTATAATGATGTTAATTGTTTAATTGTTTTAATTGGTTTATTTGCTATATATGTGTAAGGTCCTGCTTTAGTTACTATGAAAAGGATCTGATGAAGCTATTTGTAGTGAAAGCGCTTATCCAAAGTTTGTTTCTGGAACAATAAATCTGTGGAGTCTTAACATTTGTGGATCGCTTGCATTTTGTGACAGGTTCATTTCTGAGACTGTTTAAGCTAAGCAACATCCCTCATATTTCTGAGTGCTTTATTTATTACTTATTGGGACAGTTGCGTTTACCAGATTCAACGGTGGTGTATTTTCCTTGAGTTATTTTAGTTAGTTTAACTTCTGCTTGCAAATCCATATTAGAGTGAAAACTCCACTTCATTAATTTTTTCTAACAGGTCTTGCAGCTGTAAAAGTGGGGGCACTCCCCCTCCCCCTGGCTCTATGATTCCAGCACCCTTGAACACTCCACCCCCACAGCAATGGTGAGCATCTACATATTGCCTACTGATGGCAACAACAGCATATATCCATGGGGCATAATAACATCATTGTCTGCCTCCTACATGAACTCGGGCATGTACTCAGAGCTCCATCACACACCATAGTCAAACACAGACCTGCCACCATACACACACCATCCACACGGAAGATGACCACTGTCAACCCTCTATACAGAAATGACTGTAGGATAGAGAATTATGCAATCAAGGGTCCAACATTGGGGAGAATAAAATAGATCATGGACAGACGTGTAATGCAAGCTGCTATAGCCATGATAGCTTGGAGGTTTCCAGTGTAGTCTGGATTATTTGCAAGTAATATCCACTGTTGATGTGCATTTTGACAACCGTATGATGTCCTGTGACCTTTTTCTGTTTATGTTTTCCAGGTGACATGAATAGTGCTCGCCTACCAGCATTCTCTGTTGGGGAAACAGACATCATCACCCAATATGTGATTGGACGTTATACCCTGCCATGTGGACGGAGAGCAGAAGATGTGCTGGAGAGGACTGCCCTGTGGAACAGTGTGGTCCACAGGGTAAATGATACCGGCCTGCACAGCAGAACTTACATGCATGTGCAGCATCGGGCCACCAACCTCAAATGCCATGCCCATCAATGGGCTGCTGCTGTAGCAAGGGACCAGCTAGACACAGGTGAGGGCACAGCCATCCAGCCCCCACTAACACCCACCGAGGAGCTCCTAACTACACTTGGGCCACATGCTGAATGCATAAGCCATGAAGTTGAGGGAAGCATTGTGGAGGTGGGTTGCACACACACACTGGATGAGGAGTGTACAGATAAGGGCCCAGTGGGGATTAGTACACTAATGTATCAGACATACATGTATCTGTATTATATCTACATGCATGTGTCAGGTCCGATTGGAGTTGTGGATGGGGTTTTCTAATACACAGAGATGCACAACTATGGTGAGGACAGGGCATTGTGTATTATTATGGTTAGTACTGTAGATGTGCAGACATGCTGCATCCATCATATACTAAGGCCACATGTGCGTCTGCTGACAATAACTCCCTCTCACAACTGCCTAGGACCCTCTGGTCTGCATATGGGACTCCAGCCTGAAGCTGATGGGTATTACATTGTTCTGTTGTTACCTAGGAATACTCCGGGCATGTGAAGCACATGCAATTTACCATGCACACAACCATCAGTAATAGCTATATTGCTTTATGTAATAGCTGTATTGCTTGTTGTGCATGTTCACTTGTGATGGTGTTAACTGTATTGCATCACAGTGTTCACCACTGGGGCCTATCAGACGTGAATTCAACATTCCTGTAGCATACCTCACAACTTGTCAGTGCCAAGACGTCTGGACAGAGGTCAGCAAATTTTGCTGGACAAATGTCCTAAGGTAAGGTCATGCATGACACATTACTGGTATACAGTGGATATAAAATGTGTACACACCCCTCTTAAGATGCAAAGTGTTCCTGTTACATACAAATTAGGACCACAATATGACAGTCCACACCTCTTCCAGCCTTTAATGTGACCCATAACAGGTACAGTTCACTTGTAAAACTAAGCATCTGTAACTCATGTATTGTACTTACAAGGCAAACCACCTGTGACAGTGGCAGACGGCCTATCAGCATTATGTTGTAGTCAGGTATGATACCTCGTGTGTCCATATGTGTCAGTACACTCACTGTGTCCTGTTTGGCTGTAATATAATACACATGAGCATTGTTAAGGCACACAGACCACTTCCGACCATGTATAGGTTTCAAACATATGGATATTCCAGACATATCTGTACATAGGACTGTACAATGGTTTAACTTGCTGCATGTGAGGCAGATGCTGTCACCACACTATATAAAGTAATGGCAGCGGGAGGTGGTCACCAGCCTTGTATGGTATACACATCAAAATGGTATAAGCCACCCATGATATGATACTCACAGACAGTTGCCAGCATTAGAATTAGAACTCCTACTTATCTAGGTATCCCTACTACAGTGCTATGTAGTTATCAAATGTGCCACAGAGATTATACATTTCCACCTCTTCCAAAGGTAAGGTGGATGACATCAACAGGTCTACTAAATTGGAGTGAAGGGAAGTGTAAAGGGTAGTACACAGGTCAAAAATGGTATGAGCCAGACAGTGCATGATTCACACACACCCCTGCCAGTATTGGGATTAGAACTCTTGCCTATCTCAGCATGTGTACTATAGTATTATACAGTTAACGCACATGCTATAGAGCTTACTGAATTTTCACCTGGCCAAAGCTGCTGATAACTGCACAGATGTGGTAAAGTATTACAGGTGGCAGACAGTCTGCCTTCTGCTCCACCATAAATCATGCTAGTTCTTGTTGTCTTGCACATCCAACTAGCATTACGGCTTGGCATTTCACCAGGTTATTGTATCATGAGGTGTGGCACAACTGTGAGCCATCAGCAGTACTTGTTCATCACAGATGTTACCCCAGTACTTACTAGTTATGTCCACCCCTCCTGGCATGTTTGAATGGTGGTTGTCTGTGTTTTCACCCATTGACCTGGTGCACATGTCCATTCTGGGGCACTGCTGCAACTGCAGCATGTACACAAACACCTTCCTATCTAAACTCCAAACACTCAGACCTGTGAAGGTTACCCATATATCACCCAATGTGGACATATGCACTCTCCAGCAAAGAATGGACTAGTAGGCCAAGAGGATAAGATCAATACCTTCATCACTTCATGTGGAACATGTAGCTCACCATGACACCCACTTTGACATCCATGCCATACAGTGAAAAGACACACACCCACCTTTCCCAGAGGCACTCAATGGACATCTACCCAAACAGCACAGGCCAGCAAGGCAGACAGCCACTCAGACTCTGTGACATGGCATATGCCAAGGGACACATACTTAACCTACACAGTGTGCCCACAACCTAAGCCCCTAAGGCTAACCACCTTGCACAATACAGTGATCATGGGTAACTCAATACTGAGGTACACACATCCCAATCACTAGGTTGAATATGGAGCAGGTAACAGCTAAATATCAATCACATGCCAGGATCTAATGGGTCTATATTATAACATTGAAGTCTTAAAACTTTGAATGTTATAATATCGACCCCAATTCAGTGAATGTGTGAAATAGCAAAGCTGCAGAACACCAAATATTTTCCTAGGGAAACTATTTGGTGGGCCATTTCTGCGGCCTCACTATTTCCTCGACTGTGGTGCAAAGGTGATAGACTGGGTTAAGGTAAGTGTGTGAATGGACCGAGGTAAGGTGAGTGTGTGATAGTTAGGCACCTTAGGGATAGGTAGTGGGTAATGTGAGTGTGCAATAGTTAGGGACCTTAGGGTTAGGGAGCAGGTAAGGTGAGTGTGCATTAGTTAGGGACCTTAGGGATAGGGAGCAGGTAAGGTGCATGTGCATTAGTTAGGGACCTTAGGGTTAGGGTTGGGTTAAGGTAAGTGGATAGCTAGTAATGTATGTACAGTTTAGTGTAGTGTTCTGTGAAGTGTGTATGTGTGGATTATGTATTTCGGTGTGCTTGTGCTGTGTGTGTGTGTTCTTGGAACAGCAAATTTTTTTCAAGGGAAAATATTTGCTGTTCTGAGCATTCAAGTATATTACATTTCGAGATTCCAAGGTTGAGCTTATGGTGTTCGACATTTTGGAATTTCGATAATGTGATATAGACCCCAACTAACACATGACACAGCCAGTCATGTCACTTCACAACAAATATGAGTATCACTCCATATCCATGTGGGTGTGAATGAATTGAGACACACCCCCCTGGACTACATGACTGGAGACATAGTTGAACTCCCTGATTATGTGGTTCAGGCAGGTGTAACAGTAGCCCTAAGCAGTGTACCGCTGTCACCCAGAATTATGCTGTGGTGCTATCAACAGATGGTTGACTGCAACATTGGCTTACATGTTATGTGTCATTCTCAGGGGATCCAGGACCTCTTTGCTTGTGATGGCATGGTTGCCAGAACCCAATGACTTGCCATGGATGTCCTACATCTGTCACCCCTGGGTTGCCAGGAACTGGCTACATGTCTTACCACCCTTATGGTACCTTATTAGGCAGTGTTCCTAATGTTATTACCACCATAACAGCTAGACATGTATGCAAGCTGAGAGTTATGCTGCTCAACAGTGGACATCTAGCTTTCAGGATTCAGTCACTCATAGCAGTTGTTGGAGTGGAGGAAACATGTCAGCTGTAATGGAGAGTTGGTTCACTGCTACAGACAGCAGACCTGCAGTATCAGTCTATGACGCATTGCACAGCTGTCAGCCCCCAAACATGGACAACACCAGACCTCCATAGGTGGTGTTGTCTCCATATTCATAAACACCTCCAGACTAGCATCCCATTATAACGCATTGGAGATACTTCTGGTACAACTGCTTTGGTGTAATAGTGCTATCCAGACCATATCTTGCTATGGGTCCACATCTGTCAATGCACATTCCTCATCACCCTGCCATCTCTGATGGTCCAATGCAACACTTACATAGTATGTGTCTTCAACTACCCCTCCATCACCTGGGGAATGTAGCCAATTGCCTGTACAGTGGCCCACCACTTCTTGGAGTCATCATTTTTATTGCCCTAGACCAGCTCATACTGATCCCTGACAGAGGATGCAACAGTCTTGACCTGTGTTAACCACTTATATATGGGACCGTTGCTCATCCCCAGATGTCAATCCCTACATGGTGAGATTCACACAGGCTGTAATCAACATGGAACTGAACATGTCAGCCACACACCCCCACAAAGATAACGACCTGGAAAAACTCTCCAAAGCTGACTTTGCAGTCATGAAAACAGGGGTGGATGTCTTCATTGCACCCATGACAATGGGATGTAGCTGCATGACTGTGGAATCATACAAATAGGCACTGTACAAACAGGTACATGAATGCATGGTACTAGCCAGAGCCAACAGAACCCATACAATGTCTTCCAAACACTAGGAGACAATGTGATGGTCCATTGCCATTACTTAAGTGTACATCAGAAGGAGTAGGACACTGTTACAAGGAAAGGTGTTGTCCCATGACTGCTGAACTCCCATATTAGCCTCAAACACAACTTTGGATCTCTCATGGAGTCCACAACAGGTATCTATGGCAGCAGAGATGCAGCAGACACTGACAGCAGTCACAACAGCCTTGATAGTTACATCAACAACCTCCACAGCATTAAACAGAAGTGCTGCAAGTTACAGCACAAAGCTAATACCTATCCTAAGACAACAGATATTGGCCACAGTCTTGGCAACACATTCAGTGCCAGCTTTACCCCTCTCTCCCCCCAGAAGTGAAGTGCTGAGAGAATGTGTTCTCATATGCTGCATCCCATTTCCATTCTAGGCATCTGTGTGTCACCAGGATGTGGCCCTGCAGAAGGGCCACAGAGTATGGCAGTGAGGTAACACATCCACCACTTCATAGGCAGGGTACAGTATGTGCATGGTAATTCCCAGTCTGTAACATTGCATGTGATTGCACATGCCTCACAGATTATAGGGCTGAGGGTTGTACATAGGTATGTGTTGATGTACAACATCTGTTGTAGAATAGAGAATGGTACATGTTCTGGTTTGGACACACCTCCAATTGCTAATAACCACAGCCACAGGGGATATTCATCAGCCAAACACACTGGGATTACTATTCACACACACACACACACACACACACACACACACACACACACACACACACACACACACACACAAACACACTTGCCAGTACTGAGATCCATAGGTTCATTGCTTCATAGGTGTGTAGTAGGGGAACGGGCATGAAGGGTCTACAAGGCTAGCCCAAGAGAATACTTTGGCATTAGGCCACATGACAAGAGTCCCCAGTATGGCTCAGGAGTATAGTCACTGGAGTGGTCCTCAGGAGTGGGTATTGTATTCCCCATCCACTCGTCCAGGTTTCTCTTGTGGGTGGCCAGTGATGTGCACTCCTTCCCATGTATGTGACCTATATTCCATAACATGGACAGTGCCTGGGTTGTGCACATGTCCCACATACATGTTCTGTGACATGTGGAAGTGTGCTTGAGGTCTCTGGGGCATGTTGTGTGGACAGATTGGTATCTTTTGATGTAGCATTCCTGACCTCATTTGGTAAGACCTGGCTATGTAATTGAGGTAGTGATTGCACCTATAGTGATGTATGATATGGGTATTCAGTGGAGTTAGTGGCGTCCGCCAATACAGGGCATGTTTTTAAGGCATGGTATTCCCTTTGTGGGGTACGATTGCAGACTCTACAGTTGTTGCAAGCGTCCAGTGGAGAACATAGCAAAAAGGCCACTGTACACATTGACTGGGCTACTGAGAGGGTGGAACAGGGTGCCATGTCCTTTTACTTGCTGGATAACACACAGTCAGGAGATGTAACACATCAAAGTACTTTCTGATGTCAGTGGCACTGTTGTGGTCAACAGGCATGGAGTCCACTGCAATCACACCGTGGGTACTATCTGTGAGGGAATATGCAGGGGAACTACCAATATAGTGGTTGTTACCTAGCCAAGTGTGTTTGCGTATAATACGTGGGTGGAGAGTGGTCTCTGAGTAATAGAAGGGTTGCCTATATTGTTCACTAATCCATACTGTCACATTTAGGGCTGTGGATTGTCTATACCAAACTCTATAGTGTTTGACAACTGTTGGCCTTGTATTGTGGACATTGTGACATATACTGGGTCCTCAACATAATAATTTAGCAAAACCTTCCCCCCAATGGATCTTGTTTGCACACACACACACGCACACACACACACACACACACACACACACACACACACACACACACACACACACACACACACACACACACACACACACACACACACACACACACACACACACACACACACACACACACACACACACACACACACACACTTCTAAGGTGAAGAACATCACCAGCCCTTGTAAAACCTGGCATTGGGTGATGTAGTGAGTGAGAGATTCCAAAAAAATATTTCTCCCTACACACACATTTACACTTGCCAGGTGTGAGGTTCAATCCTCTAAAGAACTATACCACATACACCACTGACCTTACATGGTTTAGGGTTGGCAGCAGGTACTTCTAAGGTGGATGATATCTGCAGGACTGCTAAAGTCAGGCACTGAGAGGTGTACTGGTTGTAAATGGGGACAAAATCTTTGAGGTACAGACATACATATGTATACACACAAACACTTGCCAGGGATAAGGTTCAAACCTGTACCTATGTAGTTATTGCTACTACAGTATAACACATTTATTGCACGTGCCACAGAGGATACAGGATGGACATTGTCCCAAGGTACTTCTAAGGTGAGGAACATCACCAGCTGTTGTAAATACTGGCATTGGGTGATGTAGTGGGTGAGAGATTCCATAAAATATTTTACCTATACACACATTTACATTTGCCAGGGGTGAGAGTCAAACCTCTATCTAACTATCTTTATGGACCATTACATTATGCATTTACCACATGCACCACTAACCTTACATGGCTTAGGGTTGTCAACAGGTACTTCTAAGGTGGATGATATCTGCAGGACTACTAAAGACAGGCTGAGATATGTACTGGGTGTAAATGGGGACAAAAACTTTGAGGTGTGGACATACATATGTGCACACACAAACACTTGCCAGGGATGAGATTCAAACCAATATCTATGCACTTATTGCTACTACATTGTTCCGCATTTATCACACACACACCATGGAGCCTACATGTTGGAGAGGTGTATAACAATATATTTGAAGGTGAGTGACATTAGCAGCAGTGCTAAAGTAGGGGAAAGGGAAGTGATGTAAGTGTGAATGACCACAAAATCAGGTCTCTACAAGAATATACACACTCTCTCACACAAATACTCACCTTTATACAGTTGCCAAGGTCAGGATTGGAACTCCTACCTAGCTAGATTGTTATACTATAGTATTACACAGTTATCACAAGCTGCACGGAGCTTATAGGTTGGAGAGCTGTCCAAAGGTATCTTTGAAGGTGAGTCATATCAGCAGCAGTGCTAAAGGAGGGGTAAGGGAAGTGTTGTAAGTGTGAATGACCACAAAGTCAGGTCTCTACCAGGATACACGCACACTCTCTCACACAGACACTCACATTTACACAGTTGCCAAGATCAGACTTTGAACTCCTACCTAACTAGTTTGCTATACTACAGTATTACACAGTTATCGCAAGCACCACGGAGCTTATATGTTGGAGAGCTGTCCAAAGGTATCTTTGAAGGTGAGTCACATCAGCAGCAGTGCTAAAGGAGGGGTAAGGGAAGTGTTGTAAGTGTGAATGGCCACAAAATCAGGTTTCTACAAGGATAGACAATCTCTCACACAAACACTCACAGTGACACAGTTGCCAGGATCAGGACTGGAACACCTACCTACCTAGTTTGCTATACTATAATATTATGCACTTATTGCAAGCACCACGGAGCTTATATGCTGGGGAGCTGTCCAAAGGTATCTTTGAAGGTGAGTGACATCAGCAGCAGTGCTGAAGGAGAGATGCGTGACATTTAATGAGTGTGAATGGCCTCAACCACATTCATCTAGAAACACACACACTCATGCACAACTTTACATTTCACAGGACTGAGATTACAACTGCTACATGGATACCTATTTGTACTGTAGTGTTACACAGATATCACAAGCACCACTGACACTATAGGGCTGAGGGCTAACCAAAGGTATTTCTACTGTGAAAGACATCAGCACATCATGTGATATAGGCCAATGGGATGTGTAGTGGGTGGGACAGGCCTAGAATGGGATTCTCTCTCTCGCTGTCTGTCTTTCTCTTCCCAATGTCTGTGTGTGTGTGTGTGTATGTTTGAAATATCACATTATGTTGGCCTTAGATATGTGTATGTATTCCTATCCAATGTGTGTATATGTGTGTGTGTGTGTGTGTGTGTGTGTGTGTGTGTGTGTGTGTGTGTGTGTGTGTGTGAAGTATCAATGGTGTACAATTTGGTGTGTGTGCACAGACAGCTGCAAATAACCGATATCTGTAGTCCACTGTGTTGTGAGACATGGGCTTCATTTCTCTAAGTGTAGGAGGATGCCCAGTATGACCTTCTATATTGAGTGTGTGCATCCATTTCAGGGAGGGATGGCCTCCCGTTAAGGGTTTTGTGTGCTACAGCTACACCTAGCAAACTGTTTTTTTAGGATATCTGTATATATGTTGCCAATATGGAGACACAATGGGCTTACTATACAGGAGATACTGTAATTATTGCTGTCTGTGCTGCTTGTGTGACATGTTTGGTTGTAGCATAGATATTCTGACATATGTACTGTTTTATACTGTGATGTGTCATGTTACCAACTATTGACAGTTATCATTCTTTGCTCACAGTTATTTACCGGGAAATACAAGATGAATGAAGCTGAGACCAATACTCTGAGGCATATAGACTACACATTCTGGCACACACCTGCCATTGTGGATGGGTAGCTACAGACAATAGACTGCTGGTTCTGTGTAAATGGTGCAGCACCTTGTTAGTATGCTGGCTGGGGTTCCCCTCCTTGTGCTTTTCTCAACTTCAAGAAATGGCCAAATCCTGATGGGGCCATACCTCTCAGCTATACAGATACAACCAGGTTATCCAGAGGCAGGACTCATAGATCTGGTCAGTTTACCTTCACATTGTGGTTTACAACCGGCTCTGTGGGTATTTATTCATGGGTTTGAAGTCGGAGGTAGTATGGGTGGACATTAGAGTTTCAGACTTCACACACTCCATGACATCCATGCTTCTACACCCCGCCACCCGTTATTCACTCCTCCACCTAACATTATGTAAGCAATATCGCAGAGGTATCCCTATAGCTGGGCCTTTATCTCAGTAGTATTTATGGCCTGATCCACAGTCTTGCAGTAGGACATGGGGAGGCATGCTACTGGCATTTGTCAACATGGCCTTGCATTTGTTTTCTGTTTACTGTTAGGTTATTAGTTGGGATCCCCTGTACATTGGCACTATGGATGAGGCATGGGACTTTGCCAGAGGACTGTAGGCCATTTGAGAGTGCTGCAGGTCATCTGTTACTGCATTTCTACATGGGATTGTGGGGAGGTGTACACCTGCAGACTTTAACATTTGAAATGACTTTACTGGTATTTCGGTTACTCTGTTGGCTTCCATTTCATATTGTATTGTGACCTGTCATGCAGACAGGAGGCATATCAGTAGAGTACACATGTTAGATCTTAATAGCATATATTTCAGTTTCAGACTTCTTACCTTTCAGAACTGGAATGCAACTGCCAAACCTGTTGTAGTATGTCTGTGTAGGTCTGGTGGGGGGCTGTTCAACATTGCCATCATTTCAGGGCCTTAGCCCAGCCTTTTTTCATGGTCGTCTACACCTGTCCTGCTGGGTGAGGCTAGTGGTGGATATGTGACCCTCATTGACATCCATGTGTGAGACCTATTGACACCCACAGTTCTTTGGGCCATCACATGTACTGCAGTGGGGGTTATCACCTTGTGTAGTGCTGCCTAGTATGTTGACTCCAGTATTTGTTATAAATTTCCTGCTGTCCCGTATAGCTGTCTGCTGCTATCCCATTCAGCCACCCAATTCCCTTGCATGCTTGGATCCATATCATACATACAAGTAAGAGAACATACTACTTCACTCGGTAATTGATAGGATGAGTGACTTACCTTGTTGCTGGGCCAGTATTGAGGACAGTGCTGGAGGGCTAACTATGTTGGATGCACATAGTACACTCCATGTACATGGTAAAGCTCAGGTAGTGTCATGTGTGGCATCCCTTTTACTGTATGTGCAAGTCAGAGTGAGGTATCAGTCCCTGGGTCCCTACTGTGTCAGTGTGTGCTCTATGCGGTGCTTCTTTGCTAAGGCCTGGGCATACTGTGCATGCCTCCTTCTGCCTACAGGGCATTGCTCAGGATGTTCCTCCTCTGAGTCCCTCTGTGCCTCTGCTGGCCTTGGCAATGGTGGGGGGCTGTGCGGCCTGGGCCCGCGCTGTTCCTGCTACAGCTGTTTGCGCAGGATCATATTGTGTAGCATGGCACATACTATGAACATTTGTCTACATGTAGCTGGAGAGTACTGCAAGGGTCCACTGGATATGTCAAGGCAACGGAACCATGACTTGAGTATCCCAAACACATGCTCTACAATGATCCTGGTATGTGTGTGTGTGTGCATTTCTGATGGGTGTCATCAGCTGCAGCTCCAGTGCATAGCCAGCATCCCCCACTAGACGGCCATATGAGATGTCCTCCCTGGCAAACGCCTGATACAGCTGTGAGCAATGCCAGATGTGGGAGTCGTGATAGCTTCCAGGGATGCCGGCACACACATTCATGATAATGCCCTGTGCATCGCACATGACCTGGTAGTTGATGGCAGGGAAGCCCATGCGGTTTATGCAGACCCTGCACTGCTCACCGGGTGGTGCTTTTATGTGGATGTGTGTGCAGTCTATAGCACCAACTACCTCAGGGTATTCTGCTATATGGTGGAAGAGATGCATACGTGTGGTCAGTGCCTCACAGGCGGTGGTGAAATATATGTGCTCATTGGCATGTTGTGTCATGGCATCCAGGAACTGGGGGTCTATATTAAATCAGTGAATGCTTAAAAAAGCAAATGCTGATTTATTGACCCTATGTAAGTGATAGCTTACAATCCCGAACACTTAGAACTGCAATATTTTTCCCTTGGAAAAAATTGCTGTTCCACAAAAGAAAAAAAAAACAAAACTTTAAAAATATTACATAAAGTGGCCTTCTTAAATATACCAACTCTGAGATCGCACTACAGTGACAAAAATGGCAAAGTAACGGAGGTGGTCAAGCGATTTCTTTCCCAGGGAAAGAAATCGCTTATATGCTGTTTTGGTATTTTGCCATTTTGTGCTTTCAAGTTCGATCAAGGTGCATTCGAAAGAATTCGTCTTCGATCATATAATAGGAAACCGGAACTGGTGGAATACCCTGGATGCTAATGCCTGTGAGACCCCATGATATCCCCAGTTGCTCTTTGGAAAGTACCTGTGGCTAGTATTCTTAAACCTAGACATACCTTGGTATCCACTGGGATGGTTTCCCCTCTATTGGTAATGTGTGTAACGTGTGACTGACACAGCTCAGTGATTTGCTTTAGAATGTCCCTGTCCACCCTATAGTGCTCTACTATCTCCAGCTCATGTAGGCCCTGGTAGATTACCCTAGTTGTGTACACTCTTCTCCTTCTCCTCACTGTGGGTCAGTTGTCAGCATTCTTCTCCTTACCACCCTCAGTCTCTAGCACATATTGATGGAGTAAAGCAGCAGCAGTCTCAAACATATTTAGTTGTTTTTGCCAGTTAAAAATCCCCCATCTGTGTACACTGGTGGTATAGAGTTTGTGGGAAAAAATAGTCTGTAAGGTGTTTACATAGTTTATATTAGTGTACTGGGCTAATGCCCGTGTAATTGGCTGATTCTGATTCATTCCACCTGCCAGCTATGCTAGTTCTCCTTGATTGCCTTCCTACTACTGTTTCCCCTTCCCACTTCCTCCCTATTTAAGCCCCGAGATGTGCCAAGCATACCCACTACTGAAATGTAAACAGTTCTGCTATTTCCTGTGTATTTTTTTTTCTTTTTTTTTTTTTTTTTTTTTTTTAGGCCGGCTGCATGCCGTGCATACCGGTTTAGCTAATGTAAGCACTTTTAAGCAGAAATGGCCCTCCCTGGACGCGAACACGCTCTGCATTTCATGGAATAAGCAATACAGCCTCAGACACACCCCCTTCCTTAGTTGTGCTTAGCTAAGGGCAAACACGGGCCACAGAGCTCCAATGAGTTTACAGCAAATATGACACACACCCTTATGAAGTCATTCAGCTCTTATACTTGCACTATTGTATTACTGCACCTACATTGTTAGGTACGAGCTGATACTTTGAGGAAATCTGTAATTCAGTATAACTCCCCTCATTTGCATACCCCAGTGTGTAAGTCCTTAATCACTGCATTTAGACCCTTTCCCCTTGACAACCAGTGCTCCCTCATATTGCTTACACTCTGCATGCCATTGACTATAATGGCAAAATGCAGAATTATCTTAAAATTGACTTTTCTCGATTTTATTTTTTTTTATTTTTGGCACGATCCCATTTGCTGCCCTAAGCTTAAATGGCTGTGATTGGCAAAAAAAAGTTTAATTTCATAAAAAAAAAACTATTATTAATGCCAATGGCCTTATATTTGGCCATTGGCATGTGTGTTTGACTGTAATACATGCTTTCCATGAGCTGTCCTCCCTCTGTTTGCTCAGATGCAGAAATGTATTCAGTTACTAACTAAATACATTTCTGCTCTGACACTGTTCCTGCACGGAGTCCGGCCAGCTTTGTGGATGACAAAATCACCTCATTTGAATGTTTTTCCCAGCAAATGAGGTGATTTGCATCCCACATGGCTTTCCTTACAGGAACAGTGTAGGGCCGCTCGTGTACGTGAAAATGCCACGTTTCTGGATCGCTCGGCAGCCATTTTCCAAGCAAGAACTCCTAAACTGTTCCTGCATGGAAAACAGCCATTCATGAATCCCGGGGAGTGTGTTTTGGAATCAGACTGGCATGTACAGAATCCCTAATTATCCTATGCTGAATACCTTCATGCCTTCAGCATGTCTTCTGAAATCATGTCCATAGCAGGTGCACCGAAGTCTTCTTTCAGCGTGTTGTGCTGTCCATAAATAGCTTCTGCAAACTTTAAAGAATCTGGCAATTGGTGTATTTTTTTGTAATCCAACTCATATTGTTTTACTCAGCTTATAATATTATCATTTTAAGTTATGGCTGCTGTAATGCATGCATTCTGCTTCTGGTTAGGTATATATCCTGTTTCTTCCTTTGCTTGATTGCATGTTTGAGTTGCAGTATGGCCTGGTTAAAGACCAGATTTACAGACGTAGCATATATAAAACATATAAGAATATTCCAGTTGTAGAATGAGATTTTTTACAACTGTTTTTTGCTTGTGGTCAGAGTGTTCTAGTAATGTATAAAGTAATGTTTAGTTGTGCCATATATTCAGTAATCTTTATGTCTTATAACATATTAAGTAAGTGTTTTTCAAGAAACAATCCACTTCTTACAACAACCATTCATTTTACTAATCAGAAGGTGTAGAACCTAAAAGTAAATACACACTAGTTTATGACAAGACAAATGACTTATTTACACAGTTTTTATTTAATATTATTCCATATTTGTGCAGAACAATTTTACAGCTGCACAATGCAGTAGTGAGAATAGTCATGGTGGTATGGCAGTAGCATTGTTACCTCACAGCAAGAGGTTCTCCCGTTCAATTCTCGACTGGGCTTGGGAGTGCCTTCTGTGTGGAGTCTGCATGCCCTCCCCGCGGTTGGGTAGCATTCGAAAGACATGCGTGTGTAAATGGGCGTGCCTTCGTTGAAGGTTGGGCATCAAGCTGACACCTCGGGGTTTCGTAAAAAAAATCTACTGCCAATCATTAGTAGACCGGAGTTCCGCTGTGGCAACCCCTTACTGGGAAAAGCCGAAAGACAAACAACAACAACAATGCAGTAGTGAGAAACAGATATTGTAGTGTTATGCTTCATGACAAAAATGAAGCCATATGAAATTTGATGATAGAAGACCAGGGTTACTGATATGAAAAACTATCAATAGTTATACTAAAATATTATGCATGCATTTTCATTGAAAAACAGCTGAAAAACTGTC
This sequence comes from Protopterus annectens, assembly GCF_019279795.1. Lineage (NCBI taxonomy): Eukaryota > Metazoa > Chordata > Ceratodontiformes > Protopteridae > Protopterus > Protopterus annectens. Next base: position 399,508,440 of record NC_056733.1, read on the forward strand.
TGTAGATTTAAAATTAATATTGCTCCCTGCTTCAGCATGTTTTATTCATGACACTCTAACAGTTTAAAATCATATGGAGAGGAATGTTCCCATTCAGGCTTCTTGTACCTTTTATGTTAAATGAAGAAATAATTATATTTGTCTGAGTTGATGAAAAACAGAAATGTATAAGTAAATCTTGCATATAGGACTCTCATTTCTGAGCTGTTAAAATGAGAAAGATGTGTTTCACAGAAATGTGAATAGATAGAAGAAATAAAGTTCCTTCCTATTACATATGGCATCTCCATGTTATTACTCAAATGGATCAAAGCATTTCACACATTGTTAGCCTGCTGCTGTCCAAAGGAATGAAAGACTGTCACTCATTTTTTATTCATTCCCATAAAAATGGAACTTTGAGCAAACAGGTTGATGAAAGTGATGCTATACCCCCCTCCCAAACGGACACACATAAGGTTTTTCTTTTCATCTGAGGTTTGAAATTAAATGAAGACAGAATTTCAGTTTTATATGCATATTGCTGGTCTGGAAGTAGAAAAATCTCTGTAGTCTAGGGTAGCAGTGGAGGCAAAATATTTGAGTTCCAAACTGAGATCAAGTAACTGTTTTCTGAGCATTATATTGTATCACACAAAATGGACAGAGATCATGTGTACAGGTGATATAGAAAAAAACATAGCAACAAGTCAGATAGGAATAAAGATTCAATAAAGACAATGCTGGCAAAAGCAGCTATTAGGAAGGGAAATTAGGTATCATTCACTAGGCACAAGTAATTACAGATTGTATACATAAATCTAAAATAGAAGGACTTGGAAGAGAAACAAAAACACAGAAAATGATAGGTAGGGGAGATGTGAGGGATTGAAATGGGCCAGGTGGTCTAAGCGAGATATAGCAGTATGATACAGCTACCACTGTCATTGAGATATGTGCAGAATCAAAATGAGGACTGGACTGCTGAGTGCTGAAGGAGGGAATGATCATTGAGCCAAGAGAATGTGTCACTCAGTGCTAAGGGGCATGAGTGAGAAAAAAAGAATATAGGCAGAATAGCAAAGTTGGAGGCAAGAGAAGCAAAGTACGAAAAGGGTGCACATAGGGAGGAACAATTCATGACTAAAGGTGGAGAGGTGAACAAAGTAGACCATACTGATAAGGAGATTACATATGAAAAATTTGGAAGAGAAGGGAAAGACATATGTATATGACAGGAGAGATTAATGATGAGAGAAGTAAGCAAGAGGAAAAAGAGAAGAGGGTGGTAGATTGCACTGCAAGACGAAAAAGCAAAGAGACATTAACATAACTTAGAAAGTATAAACAATGATTAAAAAATAGAATATCAGAAGAGGTGTAGAGAGGAGGAATACATTATTATTATTAATAATAATAATAATAATAATAATAATAATAATATTAATGATGATAATAATAATAATATAAAGCCCTGACTATGTCCCATATGACTCAGATTTAATTAGTGGTTTGGGCATCTGAGGCACTGGCACTGGAGGACAGTTGTACCCATCCTGGGGGGTGGGCATGTGAATGGGCACATTCATTGGCCTGAATTGTCTGGCATGGTCTGTGGTGTCAACTGCAGAGTATTTTATGAAAAGGGGGTTAGGTGGCTTGCTGATGTTAGCGCCTCAAAGAAGTGAGGAGCAGGTTAGCAAGGTGCATCCATTGCATGTCCCACACAAAAGGTGTTACTGGCATGCTCAAGGAATGGATGGCTAGGACATACAGTGAAAGCCCTTCCAACTGACTGAGGATGCCTTGATTTTCTCACTGGTCTTGACCCTAATGGGAAGAAGTCCTGGGGATAGCTAAACGTGGTACATATTCCCAATGATCAAGGAGAAGCACCCTAGCCTTCAGATGGTCAGCTGTGAACTGAGGTAATCCAGAAAGCTAGAGATAGGTCTGGTATCCCACCTGTGACCCAGAGGGTGACTGGACTAACAAGAAACAGAGCACAAAAGATTAGTCCAGATAAAGTAACTTTACCGAGATCTAGCAGGCTCTTTCTCTGATGCCCTACCTGTGGAAGGAATAAAGAAGCCTTGTCGAAGTTTCAAGTAGTTTATTCATTTAAGTAGGTAGACAGACGAGTGTTCGTGTTTTAATATGGTCAGGTTTTGGGAGACAAAAAATTAATAAGAAGAAAAATAAGAAGAATACTAACCCTAGTAAATATGGAAGAAAAAAAAAAGGAAAGGAAAACAACGGGAAATGAAATGAAATAAAAAATATACAAGTCCATATTTTACAAATGCAACAACATAGTAACTTCTTAGCCTGAACAATTACATCAAAAAATGAAGATGAAGGTATAAATATCAAGCCTGTTTCACTTGAAACAACAGAGTAGACTTCACCCATAATATAACTTATAATATCCTTCAAAATGCTATACACCAATAGTAAGTTAAAATAAATTTACAAAACTCACACCTCTAAACATCTAGTTGGTGACATCAGGGAAAGGCATGCCAAGGGGAGTACCTCTGGACTATTGATAGACATCTGTCTTTTTCACTTTAAATAGCCTTGCTGGTGTCTATAATACAAGAGGTATACCAGCAGCACTACGCTCTTACACTGAGATCAAAGGTTGTGGGAAGCAAACTAATAGAGGAAAAGAAGAGATTGTAGAGTGTGAAGTGCCATTCACACACACACATGGCCCTTGTAATGGCACCCTAAGCACCACTGTCCTCTCACTGTGAGATTCTGCATAGCAACATGAATTTTAGTGTCCCAGAACTGTTACTGCAATGCTGTTGAGTCTACTGACTCTCAGTTTGAGTTCCATGTCCATGCATTTTAAGTTGGGAGCAGATGAAAGAAATGTGGTATTATCCATTGCAATCTGTAGTGCTGTGACATTTTAGTCTGTGTGTGTGTGTGCGTGTGTGTGTGTGTGTGTGTGTGTGTGTGTGTGTGTGTGTGTGTGTGTGTGTGTGTGTGTGTGTGCGTGCGTGTGTGTGTGTGTGTGTGTGTGTGTGTGTGTGTGTGTGTCTGCGCATGCGCGTGTTTTTGCATTTAAATGCATCTGCACCCTTTTGCTTAACTGCAGTTAAATATGTGGGATAAAAGAAACACATAAGAGTATAGTTCATTGCTTTCAGTTTATAGTGCAAACCATTTTTTAATTCCAAGTGCATGAAAACATCTTCTCCAATCTCAAGCCTCTATAGTCTAATATTTTTTTTCTGAGAAAGCCATATTTGTACATGATTTTGTCTGTTCAGGGAACGACAAATGCAAATAAGGAAAAAAAAATAAATATATGCATCCTTTTCAGTCACACTGAACAGCTTTCTAATAACTTCTCTTGACAGCCTGTATGCCGCAAATATGATTATTACAAACAAATATTGAAGGAAATACGCATTAACTATATCTGGACAGTTAGTAGGAGAAATGGAGCAATAAAGAAAATATTATTTCATTTGAATACAAAGCCATATGGGAGATAGCATTAAATGGCATGAGGTCATTAACCACCTGTCAGCAATGAAACAGATGCTGAACAACTCCTGAAGAAGGGAGCTAGACACTGATAGCTAAGCTGCCTGGCTGGAGCTGTTATACAAAATACAGAGCAACAATAGCAGGTTAATTATTGAAACAAAATATAAGTTCATTCTGAACTAATGCCTTGATTCAGTTTTAAATGAAAATGTAATCACTGAGAGAAGCATTCCAGGTCATAAGTCAGGGATGAAAGCAAGAAACTAATCTTCTTCAACATTTAGGCAGGCATATTGAGATCATTTCTTTTCTCTACCATTGTAAAATGCATAAGCCACAGTTTTAGAGTCATGTATCTATTCCAACATTTTGAATTTCCTTTGAGGTTACTGTCTAGAATTTAAATAGTCATGCTGTTTTCTGTTACAAAATCAGATGTTGGCAGCTTGCCTAAATGCTATTATTTCTGCAGCTTGTATATTCTAGACCTACCAGCATATATCCCACAATATATACCACCATTTTTTTAACAGAATAGTTTTTCTGAACTAAGTTGAAATAACATTACAATTTGATGAAGAAGGGTATGGTATTTATTGCTCCATTTCATGATGCCAGAAATCAGAATAGTGCGCACAAAAACAGCCCCACTTTATTCTGAGTTTCAGTTTAAAGTGGGCAAAATAAGCCAGTCAAAAAATCAAGACAGCAGATTTATTAAAAATATTTCCTACACCCACACATCACAATTAATACATTAATTCCATAGTTGCACATTCGTGGAGAAAACAGAAAATCACAAAGAAAAGTTATCACTGCATGAATAGAAATCACGCTGGTGTTCATTTCCAGTCGTTAAATTGATTGAGTTTGTCCCTCATCCACTCTGCACTTGGCAAAGAGTAATGTGATTGTCAAAAACTGCACAGGTAGCAATGAATAAACAGCAGTATCGTTAATATTTCAGGCTTAGCATTTTTCAAAAGCATGTGCTGTAAAAGCTGCAAATACAGTGGTTTTAAAATGTGTTGGGATATACAAATTTTTTATTTCAAATTAAATATTTATTCATTTTCTAAATCAACTGTCCTGGTGAAGCTTACTCTACCAGCAAGCGGAGCAAGCCAATCCAGACTTCTCTATCTCCAGCACACAAGGAATCCTCACTACTAGATCCATTTACTAAGACCCATCAACCCAGAATAACATTTCCAATTTTGGGTTTGCACATTTCTCACACTCTTATTTTCACAAATAATTCTCATTTTCCCAGTGAAGAAAGCTATTTTTTTACAGTTTTATCCATTATGTTATCCTTTTGTTCGCCATGTCATTTTCATGACCACACACTAAAACTGGGTCTTAGATGACCATTAAACTGGTAGCTTTTTTCCACACTCTCGAATGTTGCACTACATAAACTTAAAAAATAACCCTATTTATCATAGCACTCTTGCCCTAGCTGTTTGAAGAGTTGGCCTTGCCTTCCCTTACCAAAATGGGGCCTTTTGCATTCAAAGGCCAGAACCTACATGATCCCAGTCCAAAGAACTACACAGCAACAATAGTGAAATACCATTTTGGTTATTTACTGATGGTTTGCCTTGTTATTCTGCAAATCACTTTCCTCACAGCCAGCATGCTATCTAGTGAAGCAAAACATGCAATGCTTGCCTTTCACAAGCATGACTCAATGCATTCTAGCCTTCTCCTGCAGCACAGTTGTAATGCTGGACATGTGAACCACGTGCTGCAATGCCATTCTTGCTATTTATGGATGGCTTTCAACAAGAATGTTCAGTGCTATTGCCCTAAGTACTCTCTGCTAGAGAAGTGGACAAGCTGTCATCAGCCACTCACCCCCATCTCCCTCCACCAGCACTTCCACTGCTGGACTATTAATTAAACCCAGACCATCTTTGCTCTAGTCAAGACTTAATGATGCACTTCTATCAAGCTAAAGAAAAACTTCTGAGTCTCCCCTAAATATCATCAGTTTTGGACTCTCCATGCAAACCAATCTGTGACAGTCAAGATTTGAGTACTCATATTCTCAGGCTCTTATCCCCCTATACTTGGCCTAATCGCATGTACAATTTACTTTACAAGTGTGCTACATTTTCAGACTTATGTCTAGTGTAACCAGTTTGAGCTATAGCTCTATACCACAGAGACAGCTCAGAGAATTGAGAGCTTCATCCTATGACTTGTTTCTCAGGTTATCACAGTCCAGTGTAACACCTGCAGTATTGCTGCTTCTACATTTACCCATTGGTCAGTCTCCCAATCTGCTCTTATCATCCCTTGTGAGCATGAGCCCAGGTTCCTCCAGTTGATGCAGCTTCTCCCATTTACCTGCGATGAGCTATCTCAACTCTTCCAGGGCGTAACCATGACCTCTGATTTTCCGGAAATTATTTTCATCCTCCCTGGACTGGCACTTTGGAATGGTGATCTCTTTTACAGAAATGCGTTAAGGAATGTGTCTTCTAGTTGCAGAGAGTGCGTGCTTCTTATCACTTTGAAGAAAGCTTATACAAGTCTTCTGGGATGGGGAATTCCACTGATAGCTGACCATCTGATTCAAGAGGCCCACTACTGATTCCAGTCTGACTGCAATACAGTAGATCAGTTATTTGTCCTTGCAAAGATAATGAGTCCTGGGTTTTAGCTACCACTGTCTGCAAGTGGTTTGTGGAAATAAAGAGGACGTGCAGCCCAATATTTAGGGATATCTTGTGAGAGGTACTACAAAAATGTAAATATATAGTGTGATTGTTATAGTTGTTTTGCACTTGTATTTATGGTATGAGACTTGTGATCCTTTTCCAAATTTTAAGTTGAATATTTTCAAGGCAAGTGTAGAACTCCATGCAGGGCATACCTCTCAACCCTTTTAGCACAAGAAATCTGAACTAAGTCTAAAATAATGAGGGTGCAAAGGCCCCAAAACACGCCAGATTTTAAATATTGCTCTTATAAACTTAGAAAGTTGACAGAATAACATGATTTGTATTAACATGCATTTTCTGAAGGATTTGAAGTCTGAAAATCAAGTGCATCTCAATATTTAGTGACTTCACTCCTCAGTGATTTGCCAGAAAACCATAAATTTTATAGGGACCACACCAAAAATATAAGGCAAAAATCTGGACATTCTCCGAAAATTTGAACAGTTGACAGATATGATGCAGGGCATGTCTTCTCTCATTGCTTCTGATTTTCATAACATGATATCAAGTCAGAGAAAAGTTGTGAAGAATATCCACTTTGTGGATGTGAAGGATACTTTTTTTTTGCCTACTGTATTGTCTTCTTGGCCTTGAGTGCCTGTCATCTCAGATATGTAATGGAATGTTTTGCTGCTGATATTGAAGTTGCTGGAGTGAAAACATCACCTCCACGTTAGAGGTCATAGATCTCTTCTACAAAAAAAAAAAAGGAAATTGGATTGCTCTCTACTGTTGACAGAGGCTGGAGACCCCAAGTGAATGAGATTAAGCATAGTAGGATCTTGTTAATGACTGGTGGTGGAAGGATTTGTGACATTCACCATTTGATGGCTGAAGTAGTGTAATCAATGCATCCTTGTTCTGGACTCATTTGGTGTTCTCAAATTACCAATCAATCTTTGACCCTGTTCTTTCTCTTCTGGTTACAAGATCTGGATAGTGACCTAAAGATAATATCACAGATTCAGGAAAAGGAAATCAGGTTGTTTAGCAGGCTTGCTGTGCTAAGTTTCCAAGAGAACATCAGAATTTAACAATCCTGGGAAATGTGCTACTAGAGTTGCCATTCCTCTTGCTTGGGAGGAACCAGTCTGCTTGAGGAGGTTTAAATGCCTAGCAAGGATACTCCTAGTTGCCAATCAGAAGCATCCTGGTGCAAACCAAGGGCATGCCAGATGGATTATATCTCCCAGCTTGCCAGTGAATTGTTGATGAAGCATAAAGATGAGCTGCAGTGTACTGGTAGGATTAGGAATTATTGCCTGCTCTGTATACTAACTACTACCATAAACCCCATCAGGTTAAGCAGGTTAGAAAATGGGTAAGTTATGTTTGGATAGGAAAAGTTAAAACACATTACTTGGATCTCTTGTAACAAAGAAGGAAAAGTACTGTTACACACACTTTCTTTTCTTACTGGCCAGTGAATAATGTAAAAAAGATGGGTTGAAATGAACGTTCTTTCTTATCCTAGACATATTACTAACATTTCTAGACTAAAAAGACAAAGGAATTTTGGGAAAGGGGTATGAAAATGTAACATGCATCATAGGGTGTCAAAGTTTAGGAGAGATGGATAACATGTAAATGAATGGAAAATATTATGGAAGTTATATGGTCAAAAAGTTTTGTGGTAGAAAGTTTTATAATATACATTTAATGAAAATATTAAAATAACTGTGAAGCAAAGGTAAAATTTAGACACATGGAATAGAAAAGTATATGTGGGTAAAATTCAATGACTTAATGTGTCATAAATCTGGAGAGAGAGTGCAGGAAACAGGTTGCGTATTACCAGACTTGAAGTGGGAGAATATTTGTGTCAGAATGGAGCCTTTTTAACTCACAAAGATACAAAGATAAGTAGGAAAATAGAGTTTGACATACAAATGTGGACTTGATGAGGCTTACAGAAAGGTATGGAAGAGGTAATATCATTGTTTTTACCAAAACCTGCTTACACACCTACCAGAAAACAAGGGTGTGGGCTTTACTTTTACTAGAACATCTAGGATAGTAACCCTAGAAAGAAATTTTCAAATTTCATAAAAATCAAAGATAGGCAGTGGAAATTATGATTCGAGAGATAAGAGACTATTGCTTGAAATTTTAAAACTGAGGATGCTATATAACAAAACTAGGGGTGTGGGAGGACTTACACATTAAAAAGTCAGGGGCCTAACAGGAGTATAATTCCCAGTTGTAACTGCAGTAGTATGTACCAGCAGAAGGTAAACCTTTTTCTGCAGAGTGGAAGCTGATAGGTTTTATGAATTAAAATTGAAGGAGGTTTGCCCTCATATTGTCTGAGCCATACATAGAGAGGAGGTGACAAAATGAATTCTTTGTCTAAGCCTCCATGTTTAAGCCTCCAAAATAAGAAAACAGAATAAATCAATAGAGACAAGAAAGAAATCAAGAAACCCATAAATTCAATCTCAAGTAGGCTCCTAAACTATATAGAAAAAGTGCAGGTGCTTATTATAGTCATGGTGTTATTAGTTTATGTGAAAATGTATTTATGGTCTAGATTAACAATGTGTGATTAAAGTGATTCAGTGCACCTGGTGACAGACGGCTAGAGGAGGTTCGCCTTTGTACATTGGGAAGGAGAACATTAGTATCCTTGGGTACCCAAGGACCCTTGATAGTTGTAATGGACTAGATGCTGGCTAATGTGGGAGAAGGGAATAAATGTAATACAAGGAACTTGAGGGAGGGGGTTAAACAAGTTCAAACATATTAAATATGATCCAAGCAGGAACCTAGACACTTTTATTAAATACCTCAGAACAGAATGAGTGATTTCACTAAAGATTTCATCTGGTTTATAAAACAACCCTGTATGAAAGAGAAAGTCTCTGCAAGGCTGCATAGACAGGGATATAAATACAAATTAAGTGGTGAATTTTATATGGAAGAGGTTGCAAAACTACGCAATAGAGGTTTACATGAAGGTGAAAAGGATAATAAGCTTTGGGGTGAAAAGAAGTTAATTTAGTGAAAGGGGAGACAGGAGAAAGAGTATCAGAGGGGTGTGATGATATGAAATATGCAAATGTGTGGGAAGGAGAAGAATAAAGGTGGAAGTGTGGTGGTAGAGTCACTGCATAGTTTGCACAATTGTGTTAGTGGGATTGACATGGAGAGAAAAAGCACTGACTATAACCCAGATGTCCTGAATAACATTAGTAGTTCAGGTTTATGTTGGAACTGGTCTTTAGAGTATGTGTGATCTCTGAAGGGAAGGACAAACCAGGACCATCAACTGCCAAAATCCCTCAGAGAAGGGGAGGTACGGTAATGCATGGCCAGGGTACAGGTATTCAGCCACCAGACGTTTTGGATGGCAGTTGTTATTGAAAGTGTATGGAAGCATGTATTCACATAGCAGAGAGCAGTGTTATCCCCACACTGATGGGTAGTCACTTCAACCTCACCCAAGTCTCACATACCTTCTTTGCTGGGATGATGTTTATTGCACAAATGGCTCTAATGGTGAAAGTTGTGCTGTAAAGCACACATGTCCATGATGGGGATAGCTAATACTGGGGAATGAATGGCAAAGTGCCAAAGGAAAGGATCTGAAGATCAGCAGGCATGGAGGCAAAAGGTCTTGAAAAAAACAGAATATAATAGACAATGCAAGGAAGCTGCAGCCATGGAGGAATAATGGTTTGTGGATTTGCAGTGTGAACTTATGGTGGGGGGAAAGGTTGTATGTTTAATAAGGACATCACAGATTGTGTAGGATATTAGATGACAATAGAGATATTGGAAGCATGTGAGAAGTGGCCACAGAGAACAGAAGTTTTTTTTTTTTTTGGATCATGCCACAGTTACAGCAATGGTGGATTGAAGAACTGATAAAAATAGTAAACTGAGATAGAATGTGTAGGATTGGAAAGGGAAGAATCAGTTTTAGTAGCATCATGGAATGGAGGAGTAAATAAATTAGAGAGAGACTGGGAGACACAGAAATTAGTATCAAAGTAATCCAGATGCACTTAAAGCACGTTGGAAGGATGAAATTTGGAGAAAATGTAAATATGGAGAATGTAAAAGGAATGCAGGTAAGGGAAAAGGAACAAGAAGTTATTAAGGTAAAAAAACAAAAGTGCTCAAATTAACAGATGATCACAAAATAATGTGTAAAGTGCAAAGACAGAACAAGAAAATTTATTAAGCTGAAGGGTCTGAAATAGAGGCTATACATGGGAAAAAAGTGGTACTGCTGACAGAAGGAGACATGATGGAGAAATTGATGAGGTGGAAACTAGAGAAAAATAGATGGAAGTACAGTGACTAGGCTGATAGATAATGGGATAGGAAAGTTATGGATAGAAATGGATAGGTGAAGTATCCCTTAAATTCTATGCCTGGTTATATGTAGCAGCCTGCAACATGCAAGGAGAGGAAAAGCAAAGACTGGGGATAGGATTCTGATTGAGAGTGTGACATGTAGGTTGGAAGATGCATGAAAGAAGATGAAAAATGTTGTGCAATCTGGCATTTCATGAGGGATGAGAAGAGGGTTGGATAGATGGCTTACAGACAAAGCAACTCCACTCTCTCCCATAGCTGCTGTAGTTTGCTCAAACACAATATTCATGTTTGAGCACAAGAGAGCAGCCATGCCAGTTACAAGTTGTCCGAGTCCCTGGCTGAGATGCAGTGGTAATTGAATACCTAGGGCTCAGGTGGCTGCAGCAGATCCAAAGAAATATGACTCTAATTGTTGTATGCACAGGAAATCCTGGCCGGTGCAGTTTTTAAGTATGCAGCAGTAATTTTCCTCTTTAGGGGGATTTCTCTCTTCTTTGAGATGGTGTGACTGTGGAGTTGGTATATTTGTTTTGCTGGTCTGGTAGGGGGCTTTTTCCCCAAATTATGGGGAGCTGGTTCTGGAGCACTTACCCCAACAAAAATACTTACTTTACTCTTTATGCTTTCATGTTTCAAGCATTAGTTTTCAGTATTTTTGGCGCTCTCTATTTTGTCGCTCAGCGTTTCATATTAGAACCTAAAAAATTCAATGTAATTTCACACAGTATTTCATATTCTGTTTACTAAATCCGTGGAATCATTAATGAAGGAAGGTAGTTTTAAAAAATCAGGTATATTAAAATAAATCATGGTTTTGCCAATCTGTAGCAAGCTCAAATGCAGCAACCAGCTTTTTATTATGCAGAGAATGCTTCAGCCATAATTCCAAATACAGTGTTGGTATTCATTTCGGCACATCAGCTTCTGCCAGTCACAGCCCCTAACAGCTTTGTCTTGCTCTAGTGATGCCTGTTGTTTAAACAAACTATACATATACCTAAGACAATCTTCATGATCCAAGTGCAAAATATTGAAAATATTGTACTTTATACTATATTAACACATTCAATAAAATGAAAATGTACATATTAAAACTATATAGGGAATTTATCCTTTGGTGTGTCATATTTATTTGATACTTATGATTTTTTAAGTATGTTAATGAGAAGCCTTGGATTGTTAACAATGCATTGTTTCATTGTTGCTTTGTCAAAGATGTTTCAAACCATCTCTGAGACTGGGAAATTTAGTGTACAAGGAGATGACTCATCCTTTTGTTTTTACATTTTTCTTTTCTCTGAGCTTGTGTGATCTCAGAATTAGTATATTTACAGATCAGAGCTGTAGGGGGAAGAACCCCCTTGTTGGGAGAAGAGGGGGGGGCAATAACTCTGTTTACTGACATTTGTTTGCTGCTTAACTTGGAAAGATATTGGGCTAGATTTGAAGAGCTGTTCTCAGTGTAAGTGACTTACTCTGATGTACGTCTTCCCTGATTTCAAAAGACTTGCTCCAAGTTTAAGTGACTTACTTTGCTGTAAGGGCAACATATAAATAAGCTTGCACTATGGGCCAGATTCCAAAAGACCTGCTCTCAGTTCAAGTGGCTTTACTCCTACGTGAAATAATGGAATACGTCATTTACACAAACAGCACATCGATTGGAATTGGGCACATCCTGTGTGCATGTCCCTCACCAGTGTTAGTATGAAGGATGACAAGTAAACACACAATAAAGTGCAATTTCCCTTAAGAGAACACAGAGACCACAGTCAGTCTGGGGCTGGTCTCTCTCTCTCTCTCTCTCTCTCTCTCCAGATCCCCAGTAAGACTTCCCACTGGCACAGCTATAGGGTTCAGATCTCAGCTAAGTGGTCAAGCCAAAATCTCCAGCACCCTCTCTGTCCAACTAATGCTTTGTGTCCCTACTCAAGTAGCTGCCACACATACACATGCATACTTTAAGATTTGATTTATTTGCAAACACACAGACACTACTGGGGAAGGCTGGCACAGGTTCACTAGCTATGCTCCCTTCTGGCCAGACTATATGGTAGTACCACCTGCCACCAACCACCTTTGTCAGCTAACCATAAAGGCCCTAATCAAAGTGTGTCCAATTCTACTGTGCAATGTTACTTTTATCCAAATGTAAGCATGACTAAGGCTAAGGCTATTTAGGAGTGGCTTGTACAGTATCATCAAATACATGCAAGCACTCTCAGAGCTTATATATCATTACACAAAACCAGCCACAGTTAAATGTTTAAATATATTTAATAATAAATACTAAAAACACAAGACAATACTTATTAACTCAACACAGTGATGATAGAGTTCACAGTCACAGGGAATATTTTAAAATAACATAGTAGGACAGTCTCACATAAATATAGAAAACATCTACACTAATCTTGCTATATTCCTATCTATCTCTAAGAGAAACTAAGTTCTAAATAACTTACATACAGAGCCAGGCAAATACAGATGGGAAGTGCTGAATGGATGTTTACAGATCCAGAGACAAATGCAAAATGCACTCTCTTTCTCTCTAAGATAGTTCTTAAATTGATAATGCACATTACTGCTGAATCATCTCAGATTACATCATTCTTGTCACCACAGATTTAGTCTCCCAGGCTAGCAGGGACTTAAATTTTAACATGACTGTGTTAAAAATACTTATCTCTTGGATGCTGACAATTCTCTCTTAGAAGCTTGCCTGAAACGGATAAGTCATAAAACAATTAGCTTGGAAACCTGTACTTACCTCTGTTTCCAGACAATAGAATGAAACTACAGCTGTAGACATTCTGTCTCTTTAGCTGAGATAAACTAACTGTATGCACATTGTAAAACTCTTTACTTATCTGCTTATTTTCTTAGAGTTTTGCAAGTTAACTCTGTATATTCCAACTTTTACTATGAAACCATATATTTGCATTGATATATTGTTTATACACATGTCTGCTCTTTTCCGGCAGGGTGCACTGTGGTTACATTTTTGAAGCTCAGTACATAACACAGTTTTCTTACATTTGTAAAACAAGCCTGTGGATCACATTAATATTTACAAATGCAATAGGATTATTTACAAAATTCTATCTAGCTGGGCTGGCAGCCTTCATAGAAGCAAACACATTTAATAACAAAGTAACATGAATTTATGGCAGATCTGGAGCATTTAGACCCACTAAGCCTGTCCTTCATTAAATCCAAGTTTGAGGTATCCATTGTACCATCATATCCATGGATGAATTTAACTATCATGCACTTGGAAAATGTAATTAGGTAATTAGTTTTAATATTTGACTTCCAAAGGGATACAAAATATGTGTATTTGTTTGCACGTTTATGTGCTTGCATACTTGTAATGAGAATGTTTCACAAAAAATGGAAAAAATTCCTGTTCCAAAAATAACTTTCCCAGCTAGATAAAAGAAGAAAGAAAATAACTTTATATTGCAAACATTTTTAAAATTAAAACAAGGACAAGACTGCTACAGCAATAATACATGGTTAGGGTGTTAAGACAGCTGGAGTTTCATCATTAGAGCAAAGTCTAAACATACTAGAAATTTATTTTTGATATTGTGTGATGGAAAAGGCCCTCTGAAGATTTATCATTATCATTATTATTGTTATGTATTTTAATATAATAGTGATTCATTCTTGTATTTTGTATTACATCCATCCATCTATCCTTCCATCTTCAACCCCTTTTCCCATTTTTTTACATGGGGTTGGGGTGTCACTTCTCTGACTGCAAATGAATGCACCTATATTTTTTTTAATAAGAGAGTGACATAATTTGCACACTTAATGTTAAGCTAATTAAAAATAGGGGTTTACCTGTGCCTGAAATCAAAGTTAACCTAAAACTAAAAATTTATACGCAGAGCCTTTTACTGCTGTCCCCAGTTCTATCCTGTATTTAAAATATATATATATATATATATATATATATATATATATATATATATATATATATATATATGTGTGTGTGTGTGTACCTCCAAATCTGCTGCTTTACTCAATGAAAACATTTCTCATGACAAAAAAAAAAATCCTAAAGTTCAATCATTATCATTTTATTCAGAGTCATAGCTAAATGAAGTATTTTGTGCTCATAGCCTGCTGGTGTCGACCATTCATATTTAAAATACCTAATTTCATTTAAACATCTCCAAGCAAGGGTGCCCGCAGGCAGGTGCAACTGAATGGCCAGGAGATTAATTTTTTTTAAATAAAAAAAAGATATATTTTTTTATAGGCATTCTTCTTTTAAAATGCCCTTTGCATCCAGTCACACAGATACTTCTGCATTTGTGTGACCGATGGTTTGCATCTTCATCTTCTGCTCCCACACGGAATTTGAATTCTAGGGGACATTTGGACTACGGACAAAGGTACAAGTGAGAGGTAGGTGTGTGCGTGAGGGTGTGTGTGTGTGTGTGTGTGTGTGTGTGTGTGTGTGTGTGCATGTGCACGTGCACATGTGCGTGTGCGTGTGTGTGTGTGTGTGTGTGTGTGTGTGTGTGAGAGAAATAGGTAGGGGTGTGTGGATGTAAGAAGTAGGTTGGTAGGGATGTGTATGCATCTATGTAAGATGTAGGTAAAGGTAGGTGTGTGTGTGTGTGTGTGTGTGTGTGTGTGTGTGTGTGTGTGTGTGTGTGTGTGTGTAAGAGGGAGGTAGGAGTGTGTGTGTGTAAGAGGGATGTAGGGGGGTGTGTGCATTTAAGAGGGATGTAGGGGTGAGTGTGCTTGTGTGTGTGTGTGTGTGTGTGTGTGTGTGTGTGTGTGTGTGTATGTGTGTGTGTGTGTTTGTGTGTAAGAAACAGGGGAACAGGAGTGTGTCTGTGGAGGAGGGGGTTATACCTCACAATTATCCAGATTTTTGCCTCATATTTTCAGTTTGTTTCTAATAAAATTGTGTTTTTTCTGGCAAATCATTGAGGACTGAAGTCAAAAAAATAATGGCAGACATTTGAGTTTTAGACTTCATATCCTCAGAAAATACATACTAATCAAAACGTTGTTGTTCTATCCACTTTCTAAGGAGGTAGGGGTGTGCACATACCTCTCAACCGTACAGATTTTTACAGAATGTCCAGATTGTTGCCTTACATTTTGGTCCGTTCCTCATAAAAATTATTTTTTTTTTTTTTGACAAATCACTGGGATGAGCTAAGGATTAAATTACTAAACCATAAAATGTATTTAAGTTTCAGACTTCATAACCTTTAGAGAATGCATTCTAATAACTTTCAAAATGTGCCCTTAGTTTTGGGCCTTTGTTCCCAACATTATAACAGGCTTTGTCCAGACTTTTTGTGCTAAGAGATTGAGAGGTGTGTGTGTGTGTGTGTGTGTGTGTGTGTGTGTGTGTGTGTGTGTGTGTGTGTGTGTGTGTGTGTGTGTGTGTGTGTGTGTGTGTGTGTGTGTGTGTGTGTGTGTGTGTGTGTGTGTGTTAGAGGGAGGTAGCATACCTCTCACCTGTCCATGTTTTTGCAGAATGTCTAGATTTTTTACCCATATTCATAGGTTCATAGTTTGGTACTAGGCTATCAGCCCTAGGGCCTATACAAGCTTAGCCATAACAATTCCCTAGCTATTTCTTCCCACACTATTTACTTCCCTGGACCCCTGTCTAGCAGGGCGACTGACGTGAAACCTGGGATGAATTTCCTTTCTCCCATCCAATTGTCAAGGTTCCTTTTGAAGAGGGCCAAAGAGGCACTCTGCTTGACATGTATGGTCAATCTATTCCAGAGTCTGGGGAGTCTCTGGGTCAGGAACCTATCCCTCCAGCATGTATTGCTTATTGTGATGACAAGGTTTAGATCCCTGGGGCATGTGGCTCTGTGGGATTGGAATTTCTTTAAGTGTAGCATGTCCAACAGCTCTGGGTTTGACCTAGCCTTGTATGTTAAGCAGAGATCGCCTCTGAGTAGATGATATGTGACAGAGTATAGCTGGATTTTTTAAGACGGTCAGCGTAGGACATCTGCTTTAAGCCTGTGATTCCAGTTGCTGCAGATGTCTTGAGAGGTACATACCAAACAGGGCATTGTATTCTATAATGGGTCTAATGAGGGTTGAGTACAGTGGGTCAAATACCTCCTTTTTTCTTGATGAAAGCCCTTAGTGATGAGGTGTGCCACATAGAAGGATTTCCTGACTGTTGTGGTGATGTGGTTATCGAAGGTGAGACCACTGTCCACCTGTGTCCCTAAGTCTCTTATCACACTTTCGGTGTTTATTGTACTGCCACCTATATGGTAATTCATGGGTACATGTTTTTCCCCAAAGGGGATAACTATTCATTTCTTGGCATTGAGCTTGAGCCAGTGGCTCTGGCACCAAGCATCTGTTTCTGAAAGAACATTTTGTAGAGTATCCACATCATTTGGGGATTTAATAATGGCTCCCAGTTTGCAGTCATCTGCGAACTTTGTTAGCCAGAGTCCCTTAGTGTTGGCCTGTACTTCATAGATGCCAAACAAGAGCGGTCCCAGGACTGAACCCTGAGGTACTCCACTTGTCGCTTGTCTGGAGCTGGAGCTGGATTTGGATTCGGCTACTTTTACTTTTAACTAGCCTGGTGGTGTGAATATCCTTGGTGAATACTGACACTCCTCCACCTTTAGTGTTTTGGTCCTGGTTTGGTGGCCGAAAAGTGTGGTAAGAGTTGTAGCCTGGTATTGCAGGGGTGCTCTCTGGAGCCTTGAACCAGGTCTCAGTTACTGCACAGATATCAATGTTCTCCATTTTTAGGAGTGCCTCGAGAGAGTGCATTTTGAGGTTTAGACTTCTAGCATTGAGTAGCATTACCTTCAGATTTTGCATGCATGTACCTGTTACGGTGGTGGTTTTATCCTTTGAACTTTGCCTAAAAAAGGCACTATAGGGGTGGCAAGAGCCTTAGCCAGTAACCTGAATCCCAGCGGCAACAGGTGCAGACCATCTCTGGCAAAGCATCGTGGTCTATTCCTCCTAAAAAGGATTGAAGTTGTTAAATAACAGACATTTGAGTTTTAGACATCATATCCTTTAGGAAAATGCATAATAACACAAATCCTGTTATTCTAGCATTTTTTTAAGTTCACGAGAGCAGTATTTATAACCTGTCCGTATTTATTTTAGGCTTTGCCCAGATTTCTTGTACTAAGAGGTTGAGGAGTGTGTGTGTGTGTGTGTGTGTGTGTGTGTGTGTGTGTGTGTGTGTGTGTGTGTGTGTGTGTGTGTGTGTGTGTGTGTGTGTGTGTGTGTGTGTGTATGTGTGTGTCTGTGTGTGTGTGTGTGTGTGTGTGTGTGTGTGTGTGTGTGTGTGTGTGTGTGTGTGTGTGTGTGTGTGTGTGTGTGAGAGAGAGAGAGAGAGAGAGACATGCCCTCTTTAAAGTTAGCAGGTGGAATTTATTTTGAAGTGCATTTTTAAGGAATTGTGAGCTTCAAGAGAAGAGAAGTTTACTACTGCTCATGTTAAGTCTGCTTAAAATGTGCAACTGTTTTGTTTAGCAAATTATATCACTATTGTGGTAGAGGGCTGCAAAGCTGTGTTAGTAGCACAGCAGGTAGCATACTTGCCTCTTGATGGAGAGGGCTGTAGATTTGTATTTTAAGGGGGTGGGGTGCTGCAGTCCTGAGTATGTCCTCCTTAAGATGAGATGTCTAGTAAACTATGAACCTATTTTTCAGCTTGCCGCCCATTCCCTATTGCAATATACCAGTTGACTATTTTTTTTTAATATAACAAAGGCAATTTATTCTTAAAGGGCAGCAGGAACTGGATTTGTAAATGAAAAACTGAAATATAAAGTTGTTTTCTAGCAACAACCTCTTCATTAGTTTCAGATCTCTTTAATGTGGAATTATTCAGATGACTTTTACTTTTGCAGAGATTGAGCACATTGACTGATATTGGTGGATTGTAATGATAGAAGTTTTAGTGGCCTTTTATGGTTGAAATTTTCTGAATTGGGCATTTTGGCATTATTGCCTCATATGTTTTGTTTCATTGCTTAATGGAAAAATGTTCAAAACTATGAATTTAAAACACTCGAACAAATGGTGCTGTATTATAAAAGGGATATAATTCAATTATTATATATTATAATTAATACAATCAACAAGGCGAATCAAAGAATCTTTGCATGGTTCTAAAAATGTGTGCAAGGAGCCTATGATATGAAAACGGCCCAAAGGTAAACTTAACCTGCCACTGACCAGATGCATTTTCTTTGAACGTGGGTTTCAATGGTGTTTCAGTGAATGTGAGTTTCAAAGGCAGAGACCTTTTAATGCTATGTCTGTTTTCATTGTAAGACTATTGCTTTGTTTAGGTTTAGCAAATGTCTATCAGTGTTTGTGCTATAAAATGTGAAATAAAAGTTGAAAATTAAATCCACATATCTATAATCATTGTAGAAGTAAAGCATAAAACAGTATGCACACTGAGAGTTTTGAACAGTGTTTAAGGCAGCTGGGGAGAAATAGCCAAGTAATGGGACACTAGAATGGTTGCGTGGGGGGGGGCTGCATGGGGGGTGCTGTGTGTGTGTTGGGGAGCCTCTGGGTTTGCACCCTCCTGCAAAAAATCCTAAAGGCTCCCCTGTCTCCAAGTACTGCTCATGTAAATGATGAAGAAATTAAGTATTTAAAAATCAGCAAATACAATACTAGACAGACACATTTTCATGAATGAAGATATTTTTGAATTATTATTGTTAGTAAAACTACATTATTGTCTGTACAGAACTGTGGCTTCAAGCAGCACTTTCTCAGCAAAACAGTGTGAGGAATGGTTGCAGTATTGACAACATCTTGAAAGCAGGAAATACACATGATGTAGTGATCTAGTGGTCTGTCAAGAAACATGTGAGTCAGAGGAGTTTGGAGCCCAGGTGCATCATTTCCTTTTTTGTCTAGAAATATACTCCCTGGGATTCAAGAAGCTGAAAATTCCATGCAGGAACAGTGTAGGAGCTCCTGCATGGAAAATGGCTGCCAAGCGATTCAGGACAGTGCCGTTTTGACGTGCACGAGCGGCCCTAGACTGTTCCAGCATGGAAAGCCGGCAAACATGCAAATCACCTCATTTGCTAGTGAAAACCATGCAAATGAGGTGATTTAGTGATGCAACAAGCTGCCAGGTCTCCATGCTAGAACAGTGTCAGGGCAGAAATGTATTTGGAAAATAGCTGAGTACATTTCTGCAACTGACAAAATGGAGGCATGACAGTGCATGAAAAAGCATGTATTATGTACATTAGACGTGCCAATGGCCAAGTATAAGGCCATTGGCATTAAATACTTATTAATTATTATGAAAATTAAACCTTTTTTTATGGCCGATTTTGGCCATTTAAACATAAGGCAGCAGTGTGCAAATGGGATTGTGCTGAAAATAAACAAAAATGAGTAAACTAAATTTTAAGTTAAATCTGTATTTTGCCATTATAGTCTATGGCATGCAGAATGTAAATAATAAAGGAGGCCAGCACCAAGAGTGATAACTACATTTATTCCAGAAAATAACAAATCAAACTGGTTTTGGCAGCTTTGCCTTCATCAGTGATTGCTGTCTGAATTAACAGACAGTCTATATATACACACATCACTTCATATCAATCAAGTATTTAAAGGTACAGCAATAATAGGAACTAAAATAGTCTCTATAGTCTAAACATAATATATTGTTTGTTCTTTATTATTCCCGCTAAAGGTTGTCATTAAGACCAGGGGAAAAAAGAGCCCCTAGCCTTACTATCCAACTCTTTTGTTTATCATTCAAAATACTATGCCACCCTAACTTATTCAATCACCCCATATTTTATCAATAATACAAAAGTGGAATATTGCTGATTTATGATCACATACATGTCTGTAAAGTGCATTAGTCATTTGTTTGTTTCTGATGTCTCTTAAATGTTCAGACATTCTTATTCTAAATGGTCTAGATGTTTGCCCAACATAGAAAGATGAACAGGAACAAGTGGCCAAATAGACCACCCAGTCTGTTCCACAGTTGGAAAAATGATTAATCCTATAAACCATCTTTGTATTTTTACTAGAAAACTCTTTAGATTTTGGCATGTACCTACAAAAGGAGCAATGTCGACAGGAAAATGATCCATCTAACTTGTCCCCTGTGATCATTAGTTGTCCATAGAATAACTTTCAGCCTTGGATTTGTAATGATTAAGATAGGACCCCAGTGTTCATCCCCTACGATATGAGAACTTACATGTATCCATGAGGAACCTTGATAGTTCTTGATTTGCCATAAGAATACTCCAATTTTTATTAACTGCATTTCTGATGGCATGAATATTTTACCATAGGTAGTAACAAATCTAATACTATCCCCTGAGGTATAAGTTTTTTCCTTATATTGCAATAGCTCTGCCCTATCTTGTCCAATGGCCCAGTTACTAGCTGAGAGAATGTGTCCTGCTTTGTAGGCCCTAGCTCTAAATCTATGTATTAAGTCATTCTTGTGATGTTCATAGTCATCATGGGGGGAGCATATCCTTTTGATATGAAGGAATTGGGACTTGGGAATATTCCTTATAATATGATCAGGGTGTAAACTGGTTGCCTGTAAAAGACTGTTGTATTCTGGATATTTGTGGAAGACCTGGGTCGACAGGGTATTATCCTCATTTCTACAAATTTTGACATCAAGAAAATGAATTTCCTTGTGATGCATATTAAGATTAAATTCAATGCCCCACTTGTTTTTATTGAGGTATTGAACGAACTCTAAAATATATCCTGTATCTGCCGCCAAACCAGCCAACAGTCATCCAGGTACCACCGCCAGATGTCCATCTCACCCTGAAAAATATTATGTGAATTGTCATATATAAGGAATTCCTCCAGATATCCCATGAAGAGGCCCACATAAATGACGGCAAAGGATGCCCCCCTAGCAGTACCACGGACCTGTCAATAACATTCCTTTTGCAAATAGAAAACGTTTTACATAAGGACATGCTCTGCCATACAAATTAACAGTGTGATAAAGCCTGGTGGATAAATGTTTGCTTTATTAAGCTAATACTCCAGAGCCTCAAGCCCAGCCCAATGTGGAATGTTAGTATATAAGGCCATGACATCCAGTGTGCACATTATCCAATCTGATTCTAGTTGTGTGTCACTTAAGATCCAGAGGAATTCTGTGGTATCTTTAATCCTAGATCTGACCACAGTCAGAAGCGGCTTTAAATATTTAGTAAGGAATCCTGATAAGGGTTCCGTAAGCGAGCCCATGCCAGATACTATTGGTCTTCCAGGTGTTTTTGCAAGTTCTTATGAATCTTTGGTAACAAATTAAGTATCTGTCTCTGAGTATCTTCAACTGTAAGATGGTTTAGTACTGAAATACTAATGATACCTTCCTCAGCTGCCAGCTTCAAAAAGGAATCAATTTCCTTTTTAAAGTGGCTGGTAGGATCTAGAGGCATTGGCATATAGTGTATGGCATTCTGAAGTTGTCTATGGGCCTCAGATAGATAACTACAACTGCTCCTCTCTTGTCGGCAGGAATAATAACTACATTATGGTTATTTCTAAGTTCTCTAAGGGCTTGTTGTTCTGCCCCAGACAAATTGTGACCCAGCATCTGAGATTCATAGCCATGAAAATGTAGATCTTTGAGAACTGATTGTTGAAATATAGAAGCATATTTGTCCATCGAAGGTTTAAAATCTGATTTTTTAAAGCAAAAATAAGAAGATATTTGAGAGTCAACCTGTTGATCAAAATGTAATTTTAAATTCAACAGCTGACAAAATGACAAAACATCTTTCACAATACTATCTTCATGGACATAAAAACCAGGAACATATGTTAATCCCTTGTTAAATAGTTTAATAGCAGTTTTGGATAGTGTTACAGAAGAGATATTAAGCACATTTGAACATTCTACTATTTGGGAATTATCATTTGTAACAATGTTTCCAAATTTTCTACATTTGCAATGTTTTCTCCCACCCCTGTCTTTCCTAGATCTAAAGGGTGGTCTACATTTTTCTGTTTTTTTCTTGGCTGGGGACCCCTGAGTGAGCCCAAGCTCGGTTTCAGTAACAGAGGATTCCTCTCCTGAGGTGCTGCTATAATCAGTTTTGGATTTCTTTAGAATGGATCTGGGTCTCTTCCTCCTGGGTCTAGCCATCCTATAATCCCCATTAGATGATTGGTACACTGCACAAAAAAAGAAAGACAATATGTCAAAAAAGTTAAAGACATACAATGCTGTTTAAAAGGAAGAAAGAGTATGTATCTAAACCCTTGACTGCCCCCAAAAACACAATATGTACAATATACAAATGAAGTTGCAACAACAGAATTGAAGGGTACTTGTGCGCATATGGACTAATTTGGACTTTGGGACAGGTTTAACAGGCACTAATGGTGAACTGTCTATGTATCAGAGGCTTATAATGTTTAATATGTGAGACTTTGGTTATAACTTGTTACGACTGGTTGCGACAACAGGATCAAAGGGTTGTTGTGGCATATGGATCATTTGGGCCTTTAGGACAGTTCATAGAGGCCTTAACGGGAAACAGTGAGAACATCGTATAAGCTTAGCAATGATTATTTGGGTGGTATTCCCTTCAAAATTGTGTTATACACCTTGGTAGTCAAAATTTGACACATAATAGTTACTAATTGGGATAGATTTTTTTTTATCCTTTGAACACCTAAAATTTCCAATTAGTAATTGGATTTGCTAGTTTGAGTTATTATAAGGATGCACCTTTTTGTTTGGGTCTACACATATATGTTTTTTCTATATAGACTATAGGGACTCTTTTAGTTCCTATTATTGCTATACCTTTAAATACATGATTGATATGATGCGCCTTGTGTATATATAGACTGTCTGTTAATTCAGACAGCAATCATTGATGAAGGCAAAGCTGCTGAAACTGGTTTGATTTGTTATTTTCTGGAATAAATTTAGTTATCACTCTTGGTGCTGGCCTCCTTTTTTGGATTTTGAGTTTGCTCTTTGGCCAGTTGCACCTGCCTTATGTGCGAAGTTCGTTGGGGTTTAGAATGTAAACCATACCAGAGAGAAATGGTTGTCATGGGGAAAGGGTCCATTTTACTGCAGTGACTAATGACCTACACACTGGAGTATGCAAATGAGGGGAATTATACTGAATCACATATTTCTTCAAAGTGTCAGCTTGTACCTAACTGTGTAGGTGAGCAATACAACAGTGCAAGTCTAAGAGCTGGATGACTTCATAAGGGGGTGTGTCATGCTTGCTGTAAGCTCATTGGAGCTCCATGGCCTCTGTTTGCTCTTAGCTAAGCACAGCTAAGAAAGGGGGTGTGTCTGATATGCCTGAGCACTGTGTACAGAGCCTAAATGGGTGTGTGCATGGCGTGCACTGGGTTTTAAACATTACCAGAAAAAAAAACAAAAGAAGAAATGGCAGCACTGTTTACATTTCAGCACTGGGTATGCGTGGCATGCATCGAGGCTTATATAGGTAGGAAGCGGGATGAGGAAACAGCAGTAGGAAGGCAATCAAGGATAACTAGCATAGCTAGCAGGTGGAATGTATCAGAATCAGCCAATTATACATGCTGCAGCCTAACACACTACTATAAACCATGCAAACACCTTTCATACTGCTTTTTCCCACAAACTCTACACCATCGGTGTACACAGATGGGGGATTTTTAACTGGCAAAACAAACAAAAAATTTTAGAGACTGCTGCTGCTTTACTCCATCAACATGTGCTAGAGACTGAGGGTGGTGAGGAGGAGAGTGCTGACAACCAACCCACAGTGAGGAGGAATAGAAGAGTGTACAGAACCAGGGTAACCTACCAGGGCCTAAATAAGCTGGAGATAGCAGAGCGCTATAGGGTGGATAGGGAAATTTTACAGCAAATCGTCCAGCTGTGCCATCCCTGCCTCACACACAGAATCAACAGAGGGGAACCCACCCCAGTGGATACCAAGGTATGTGTAGGCTTTAGAATACTAGCCACAGGTACCTTTCAAAGACCAACATGGATATCATGGGGGTGTCACAGGCATCATCATCCAGGGTACTCCACCAGTTCTTGGATGCCATGACACCACATGCCAATCAGCACATATATTTTCACAACACCCATGAGGCATTGACCAGAAGTATCCATCTCTTCCACTGTATAGCAGAAAACCTTGAGGTAGTTGGTGCTAGAGACTGCACGTACATCAACATCAAAGCACCACCTGGTGAGTGGGCTAGGGTCTACATAAACCGCAAGGGCTTCCCCTCCATTAACTGCAAGATCATGTGCAATGCCCAGGGCATTATCATGAATGTGTGTGCTGGCAGCCCTTGAAGCTATCACAACTCCCACATCTGACATTCCTCACAGCAGTATCAGGGGTTTGCCAGGGGGGACATCCCATATGGCCATCTGATGAGGGATGCTGGCTATGCACTGGAGCTGTGGCTAATGACACCCATCAGAAATGCACACACACCCAAACAAGAATGCCATAATGAGGCACCCGCACAAATCAGGATTACTGTAGAGCATGTGTTTGGGATGCTCAAGTCATGGTTCTGCTGCCTTGACATATCTGGTGGAGCCTTGAAGTACTCCCAGCTACATGTAGGCAAATGTCCCTAGTATGTGCCATGATACACAATATGATCCCGCGGAAACAGCTGCAGCAGGAACAGAATGGGGAGGGGCCACACAGCCCTCCACCATTGACAAGGCCACCACAGGCACAAAAGGACTCAGAAGAGGAACTTCTAGAGCCTGCCTCTGGTGGCAGATGGAGGCATGCCCAGTATGCCCTGTCCTTGGAAAGATGCATTGCATAGCACACACACTGACACTGTAGGGACACAGGGACTGATACCTCTCTTCAACTCGCACATACAGTAAAAGATGCCAAACATGACACTACCTGTGCTTTACCATGTATAGGGAGTGTACTATGTGCATCAGACATAGTCAGCCCTCCAGCACCATCCTCAATACTGTCCCAACAACAAAATAAGTCACCCTTCCTATCAATTACTGAATGGGGTAGCATGTTCTGATAGTTGCATGTATGGTATGGATGCAAGCTTGCAAGGGAATTGGGTGGCTGAATTGGATAGCAGCAGACAGATGACAGCTATATGGTTCAGCAGGAAATCCATAACAAATACTGGTGAAACATACTAGGCAGTAGTACACAAGGTGACAACTCCCACTGCAGTACATGTGGCGGCCCAAATAACTAGTTGTCAATAGGTCACACAATGGATGTCAATGAGGGTCACACACCCACCACCAGCCTCACCCAGCAGGACAAGTGTAGATGACCATAAAGAAAGGCCGGGCTAAGGTCCCCAAATGATGGCAATGGTAAACAGCTCCCCTCCACACCTACACAGACATACTACAACAGATCTGGGAGATGCATTTTAGTTCTGAAGGTTAAGAAGTCTGAAACTGAAATTTATGCTATTAAAATCTAACGCATACTCTACTAATATGCCTCCTTTCTGCATGATAGGTCACTATACAATATGAAATGAAAGCCAGCAGAGTAACGGAAATACCAGTATAGTTATTGCAAATATTTAAAGTCTTCAGGTGTGCACCTCCCCCCATGCAGTGCCATTAAAGTTTGAGGAGTAATATCACGAGCACAGATTGCCAGAGCTGTTCAAATCTACATGATAGATTGTTGCATGTGTACAATATGCAGGGGTCAGTGTGGTAAGTTTGTTGTGTGCTTAATATTGGCTGGAAGTCGTCAGCATGTAGGCCTGGATGATTGTGTCTCAGTGGTTTAAGTACAGTACTGTGGTCGACAGGGCCATGTTCCAACAACTGCAGTGCCAACCACACTGCTTCTCAGCTACACCCATGTCAGCGGTTGTACATACTCACTGTCCAGATGTCAATATCTGTCACCATCGGAAAGCTGGAAATGCCATGAATGGGGGCCCATACATAGAAACAGTACACAAGTGGAAGTACCCTACACAGAGTGCATATAAAATAGCTGTCAACTGCATACAACTTTGGAATTATACATAGAGGTTAGCATCACATTAGTTGTCCCTCCAGTATGGAATACTGGTAGTCTGAGCAATCACTGGCAGACCACAAAAGGCACAGTTATAAAGTAATGACAGGCTGCCCATGTCCACACACAAGGCAGCATAAAGGGAATGTCCCAGGTATATCTGTAAGTCAGGTGCCAGTAGTTTCCATATCACATATGCACCCAGCTCATCCCACCATCAGCCACAGGTTTATCACAGATTATATCCTTGCTGTAGGGAATGAGTACAGCATGAACCCATCTCTGTATGGGAATACATACATGATGCTGCATGCTGAATAGATGTCCCATGCAGGTGTGTCCCTAGCTGTAAGCAGCAACCTGCCCATATCCATACTCGCAGATCAGCATGAACAGGAAGGATTGACAGGAACACCTCAACCACTTACCACTGTCACCCCACGTTAATCCACTGGCTTGTAGCCTCGAAACGTGTGAGTGACAGAATGCACTGGCCTGCTACAGATGGCCTGCAGCACTCTCAAATGGCCTACAGTCCTCTGGCAAAGGCCCATGCCTCACCCATAGTGCCAATGTATGGAATGTCTGGGGCTCCTAACTAAAAACCTAACACAGTAAACAGAAAACAAATGCAAGGCCATGCTGATAAATGCCAGTAGCATGCCTCCCCATGTCCTACTACAAGAACTGTGCACCGGCCATAAATACTACTGGAATAAAGACCCAACTACAGGGAAACCTCTGAGATATTGCTTTCATAATGTTAGGAAGAAGAGAGAATAACAGGGGGGTGTAGAAGCATGGTTGTCATGGAGTGTGTGAAGTCTGAATCTCTAATGTCTGCCCATACTACCACCTGACTGAAAACCCATGAATGAATAGCCACAAAACTGCTTGTAAACCACAATGTGAAGGTAAACTGACCAGATATATGAGTCCTGCCTCTGGATAACCTGGGTTTATCTGTACAGCTGAGAGTTATGGCCCCAGCAGGATATGGCCATTCCATTAAGTTAAGAAAAGCACAAGAAGGGTATCCCCAACCAGCATACTACCAAAGTGTTTAGGGTTACCACCTGTCCCACTTTGAGAGGGACAGTCCCTCTTTGGGCAGTCGTGTCCTGACAAAAAATATTAAAAAGGGCAAATGTCCTGAGATTGTAGGACATAATTATGTCCCATATTTTATGTAATAGTTGCATAAAATAGTTATTTCTGTATCTAAAATACCTAAATGTTACAAGAAACATAATAAGCAACTAAACTGCTACAAGAATAAGCTTTTATTTAGGAAAAAAGTTAAGTTCTATCCTTTGTACTGACCGTGGGTATGTGTCGGCCTGTAAAATCTGATGTGTGTCCCGAAAATGTCCCACTTTGGGCATTTGAAAAGGTGGCAACCCTAAAAGTGTTGGACCATTTATACAGAATCAGCAGTCTATCATATGTAGCTACCCCTCCACAATGGGCAGGAGTGTTCCAGAATGTGTAGTCTGTGCCTCAGAATATTGGTCTTAGCTTCATTCATCTTGTATTTCCCTGGTAAATAACTGTGAGCAAATAATGATATCTGTCAGTAGTTAATGCCATGATACATCACAGTGTAAAACAGTACATATGTCAGAAAATCTATGCTACAACCTGCCATGTTACATAAGCAGCACAGACAGCAATAGTTACAGTATCCCCTGTATGTTACGCCCATTGTGTCTTCATATTAGCAACAAATTTACAGATATCCTGCAGAAACAGGCTGCTAGGTGTAGCTGTAGCACACAAAAGCCTGAACTGTAATCCAACTCTCCCTGGAATGGATGCACACACTCAATATAGAAGGTCATACTCACCATGCTCCTATGCTTAGAGAAATGAAGCCCATGTCTGACAACACAGTGGACTATAGATATCTGTTATTCACAGATGTCTGTGCACACACACCAAATTATACACCATTTATAATTCACTTGCACATAAACTGGATAGGAATACTCACACATATCTAAGGCCAACATAATATAATATGTCAAACATGCACACACACAGACATGTGGAAGAGAGAGACAGACAGCGACAGAGAGAATCCCATTACTAGGTCTTTCTCACCCAGTACACATCCCATTGGACTAAATCACATGATGTGCTGATGTCATTCACTGTAGAAATTCCTTTTGTTACCCCTCAGCCCATTAGTCTCAGTGGTGCTTGTGATAACTGTGCATCACTATAGTACAAATAAGTAATCATGTAGCATTTGTAATCTCAGTCCTGTCAAATGTAAAGTTGTGTGTGAGTGTGTGTGTGTGTGTGTGTGTGTGTGTGTGTGTGTGTGTGTGTGTGTGTGTGTGTGTGTGTGTGTGTGTGTGTGTGTGTGTGCTTCTAGATGAATGAGTTTGAGGCCATTCACACTCATTACACTTCCCATTGCCCTACTTTAGGACTCCTGCTGATATAGGCTGTAGCCCTATAAGCTCTGTGGCGCTCACCATAATTGCGGAATGCTATAGTGTAGTAAACTAGGTAGGTAGAAGTTCTTATCTCTGTTCTGACAACTGTGAAAATGTGTGTGTTTGTGTGAGAGAGAGAGAGTGTGTGTCTTTGTAGAGATATGATTTTTAGGCCATTCACACTCACTACACTTCCCTTACCCCTCCTTTAGCACTGCTGCTGATGTCACTCACCTTCAAAGATACCTTTGGGCAGCTCATCAACATATACGCTCCATGCCAACATATAAGCTCCATGATGCTCGCGATAACTGTGTGATACTGTAGTGCAGAACACTACTTAGTTTTCATCTCAGTTCTGGCAATTGTAAAAGTGCGTCTGTTTGTTTGTGTGCACATCTGTAGGTTGAAGTATTTTGGTACCTACACAGCCAGTACATTTCAAAGTGTACTACTTTACAACGGCTGCTGATGTCACTCACCTTAGAGGTATGTTTGGACACTGTTCAACCTCTAAGCTCTGTGGCACATGTGATAAATGCGTAATAATGTAGTAGCAATATAGGTAGGGGTTGAATCTCATTCCTGGCATTGTGTTTGTGTGTGTATCTCTCTCTCTCTCTATATATATATATATCTATACATATATGTGAGTGTGTCCGTACCTTAAAGATTTTGTGCCCATTTACACCCAGTACACTTCTCAGTGCCATACTTTAGCAGTCCTGCAGATATCATCCACCTTAGAAGTACCTGTTGGCAACCCTAAACCATGTAAGGTCAGTGTTATGTGTGGTAAATGCATAACAAAAAGTTCTGAAAACATAGTTAGAGGTTCAAACTTCACTCCTGGCAAATGTAAATGTGTGTGTAGGGTAATGTATTTTATGAAATCTCTCAACCACTACATCACCCAATGCCAATATTTACAAGGGCTGCTGATGTTTCTCACCTTAGAAGTACCTTGGGACAACATTCATCCTATAAGCTCCATGGCTCTTGCGTTAAATGTGTAACACTGCAGTAGTAATACATAGATAAGTAGGGGTTCAAAACCCAGTACTGGTAAGTGCGTGTGTGCCTCTGTCTGTCATCAGTAATCTGTGTGGGTGTTAGTGTGATTGTGTAATAACAGGATCCATTGGGGGTGGGTTTTGTTAAATTATTATATTGATGACCTAGTATATATCCCAATGTCCACATTACAAGGCCAACAGTTGTAAAACACCATAGAGGGTGGTGTAGACAATCCACAGCCCTAAAAGTGTAGTGCCATTTGCAAGGACTATGTGACAGTATAGAATAGTTAACAATATAGACAACCCTTCTTATACTCTGAGACCACTCTCCATCCAGGAATCATACACAAACACACTTGGCTAAGCATCAACCACTATATCAGGAGTTCTCCTGCAAACTGCCGCACAGATAGTACCCACGGTGTGATTGCCATGAACTCCATGTCAAACCAATGACCAGACATGACTGGTGTCACACAGGGTATGGATCCATGTCCTCTCATGTTTGGGATCTACCCTTCTGAGTTGCAAGAGAACACAAAGTCACCCTGGCTAAAAATGTTTGCATACAACAGTAAGTTGGGTGGTAGCATTCCCAATTTATGTGATGTTGACATCATGCACAAAAGCCACTGTGACACCTATGAATGTTGTCAGAACCCTGGACATCACCACAATGCCAAGAGATGTGCCGCCATTACCTTTGGGAACACCATGACTCACATGAAGTAATACATTGGTGGTAGTACACTTAACAGTGACGTTGTTATAACAGAATGGGGAACACAGGTTGACAGTCAGCAGCCTGTTGACCAAAACAGTGCCACTGACATCAAAAAGTACTTTGATGTGTTATATCTCCTGACTAAGTCTATGTTATCCAGCAAGTAAAAGGACATGGTCGCCCTATATCATCCCCTCAGTAGCCCAATCAATGTGTTCTGTGGCCCATTTGCCATGTTCACCACTGGACATATGCAACTGTAGGATCTGCAAATGTACCCCACAAAGTGAATACCATGCTTTATATAAATGCCCTGTATGGACAGAATCCAATAACTCCAATGAATCACCGTATCATACTGTCTATGTAGGTGCAATCACTACCTCAGTTACACAGCCATGTCTCACCAAACTAGGTCAGGAATGCCACATCTGAAGATACCAATCTGTCCACACAACATGCCCCAGAGACCTCAAGCACACTTCCACACTTCAAAGGACATGCTTGTAGGAATATAAATCACATACATGTGAAGCAGTGCCCATCACTGGCCACCCACAATAGAAATCTGGATGAGTGGATGGGGAATACAATACCCAACCCTGGGGACCACTCCAGTGACTATACTCCTGAGCCACACTAGGGACTATTGTCTTGTGGTTTGATGCCAGGATATTCCCTTGGGCTAGCCTTGTAGAGCCTTCAGCCCATTTACCTACTACACACCTATGAACCAAGGAACTCATGGATCTCAGTACTGGCAAGTGTGTGTGTGTGTGTGTGTGTGTGTGTGTGTGTGTGTGTGTGTGTGTGTGTGTGTGTGTGTGTGTGTGAATAGTAATCTCAGTGTGTTTGTTTGATGAATATCCCCTGTGACTGTGGTTATTAGCAATCAGAGGTGTCCAAACCACAACACGTACCATTCTCCACTCTAAAACAGATGTTGTAAATCAACATATACCTATGTACAACCCTCAGTTCTGTAATCTGTGAGGCACATACAATCGCTGTGTTACAGACCTGGGAAATCCATGCAGATACAGCTGCACCCTGCCTACGATATGGTAGGTGTGTTACCACACTGCCATACCCCTTGGTCTTGCTTCAGGGCAACATCCTGGTGACACTCAGATGCCTAGAACAGAAACAGGATAGAGCATGTGAGAACACATTCACTCAGCACTTCACTTGTGGGAGAGAGAGGTAAAACTGGCAATGAATGTGTTGCCAAGACTGTGGCCAATATCTGTTGTCTCAGGATATGTATTAACAATGGGAAGTAACTCACAGCACTTGTGTTTAATGCTGTGGAGATTGTTGATATAACTATCAAAGGCTGTTGTGATTGTCGTCAGTGTCTGCTGCATGTCTGTCTTCATAGATGCCTGTAGGGGATTCCATGAGGGATCCCAAGTTGTGTTTGAGGCTAAAAAGGGAGTTCAACAGTCATGAGACACCACCTTTCTCTGCAACAGTGTCCTCCTTCTGTTGTACACTTTAGTAATGGCAGGGGACCATCACATTGTCTCCCAGTGTTTGGAGGACAGTGTCTGGGTTCTGTTGGCTCTGGCTAGTACCATGCATTCATGTACCTGTTTGTACAGTGCATATGTGTATGATTCCACAGTCATGCAGCTATTTCCCATTGGCATGGGTGCAGTGAAGTCATCCACCCCTGTTTTCATGGCTGCAAGGTCAGCTTTGGAGAGGTTTTGCAAGGTGGTTACCTTTGTGGGGTGGTGTCTGACATGTTGAGTCCCATGTTGATTACAGCCTGTGTGGATCTCACCATGCAGGGGTTGACAACTGTGGATGAGCAACAGTCCTATATTTCAGTAGTCAAAACAGGTCAAGCTTGTTGCATCCTCTACTGGGGTTCAATATGAGCTGGTCCAGAGCATTGGAAATGATGAATCCCAGGAAGTGTTGGGCCACTGTACTGGTGCTTGACTACTTTCCCCAGGTGATGGAGGGGTAGTTGAAGTCTCATACTATGCCAGTGTTGTGTTGGACCATCATAGATGGCAGGGTGTTGAGGAATGTGCATCAATAGTCTAGGGACATAGATGTGGACCCATTGCAGGCTATAGTGGATTGCACTATTACTCCAAGGCAGTTGTACCTGAAGTATCTAAAATGCATTATGCTGGGATACTAGTCTGGAGGTATTCCTATCCATAATGAATATGGAAACAACACTACCTGTGGATGTGTGGTGTGGTCCATGTTTGGGGGCTGACAGCTGTGGAATGTGTTATAGCTTGATACTGCAGGGCAGCTGCCTGCTGCTGTGAACCACCTCTCCATTACAGGAGACATGTTAATGTCCTCCACACAAACAAGTGCTTTGAGTGACTGCATCCTGACAGATGTCTATTGTTGAGCAGCATGACCCACAGATTGCATACATGTCTAGCTGTTATGGTGGTAATTATATTAGGAACACTACCTAATAAGGCATCATAAGGATGGCAAGACACTTAGCCAGTACCTGGAAACCCAGTGCTGACAGATGTAGGACATCTGTGGCAAGTCATTGTGTTCTGTCAATCATGTCTACCCAAGCAGAGAGATACCAGATCCCCTGAGAAGGACACAAAACATGTAAGCCAAAGCTGCAGTCAATCATCTGTTGATAGTACCACATAATCATTCTGGGTGATGGTGGTACACTGCTCAGGGCTACTGTCACTCCTACCTGGACCACATAATCAGAAAGTTCATCCATGTCTCTTGCCATGTAATCCAGGAAGGTGTGTCCCAAGTCATTCACACCCACATGGATACAGAGTGATACTCATAGTGGTTGTGGAGTATCATGTGTTGGATGCTGGAATGTGATAGATATTTGGCTGTTACCTGCTCCATATTCAACTTAGTGAGTGGGATGTGTGCATGCCTCAGTATTGAGTTGCCCATGATCACTGAATTGTGCAAGGTGGTTAGCCTTAGTAGCTTAGGTTGAGGGGCACACTGTGTAGGTTAAATATGTGTCCCTTGCCATGTGCCATGTCATGGTGTCTGAATGGATGTCTGTCTTGCTGGTCTGTGCTGTTTGGGTAAATGCCCATTGAGTGCCTCTGTGAAGGTGAGTGTGTGGCATTTCAGTGTATGTCATGGCTGTCAAAGTGGGTGTCATGGTGAGCTATGTGTTCCACATGGTGTGGTGCAGGTGTTGATCTTATCCTCTTGACCTGCTAGCCCAGTCTTTGCTGGAGAGTCCATATGTCCACATTAGGTGATATACATGTAACTCTCACATGGTCTGAGTGTTTGGAGTTTAGAGGAGATGGTTGTCTGTGTACATGAGGCAGTTGCAACAGTACCTCAGAATGGACAAGTGCACCAGGTTCATAGGTTCATAGGTTCACAGGTAGGTAATAGGCTACTGGCCCTAGGGCCTATATAAGCCTAGCCAAAAAAATGTACCCTGGCTTTCGCCACCCAAGAAAATTATTTTCCTGTGCCCCTGTCGAGCAGAGCCACAGAAGTGATCTCTGGGGTGAATTTCCCATGTCCCATCCAATCATCAAGATTTTTCTTGAAGAGTGCTAATGAGGAGCTCTGTTTGACATAGCTAGGTAGTCTGTTCCAGAGTATGGGAAGTCTCTGGGACAGGAATCTATCCCTTCAGCATGTTCTGTTTATTGTGGTGACAAGGTTTAGGTCCCTAGAGCGTGTTGCTCAGAGGGATTGGGATTTCTTTAAGTGGAGCATGTCCAACAGCTCTGGGTTTGTCATAGCTTTGTATGTTAGGCAGAGATCGCCCCTGAGTAGGCGATATGCGATGGAGTAAAGCTGTAGTTTTTTGAGATGGTCTGTGTAGGGCATCTTTTTGAAGCCAGTTAATGGGTGAAAGCACAGAAAACTACCCTTCAATCATGCAAGTAAGGGTGGCCATAACTAGTAAGTACTGGGGCTACTTCTGTGATGAACAATTACTGCTGACAGCTCCCAGGTGTGTCACATGTATAGATACAATAATCCAGTGAAGTGCCAAGCCATAATGCTATTGGAAGTGCATGACAAAAAGAACTAGCATGATGTAAGGGTGGAACTGAAGGCATACTTTCTGCCACCTGTAATACTTTACATCAGTTGTGCAGTTATCAGCAGCCTTGGCCATGTGAAAGTTCAGTAAGCTCTGCAGTGCATGAGGTAACTGTATAACATATATAGTAGACATAACTAGATAGGCAGGAGTTCTAATCCCAATACTAGCAAGTGAGTGTGTGTGTGTGTGTGTGTGTGTGTGTGTGTGTGTGTGTGTGTGTGTGTGTGTGTGTGTGTGTGTGTGTGTGTGTGTGTGTGTGTGTGTGTGTGTGTGTGTGTGTGTGTGTGTGTGTGTATCATGTACTGTCTGGCTTATACCATTTTTGACTTGTGTACTACCCTGCACACTTCCCCTCACCCCAATCTAATAGTCCTGTTGATGTCATCCACCTAAGAAGTACCTCTGGATGAGGTGCAGATGTATAAGCTCTGTGGCACATCTGATAACTGTGTAGCACTATAGTAGCAATAACTAGGTAAGCAGGAGCTCTAATCTCCCTACTGGCAACTGTTTGGATGCATTTGTGTGTTTGTGTTAGAATCATGTAGTGTGTGGATTGCACCATTTTTGACCTGTGTAGTTCCCTGCACACTTCTCCTCACCCCAATCTAGTAGTCCTGTTGATGTCATCCACCTTTGGACTAGATGACATTGCATAAGCTCTGTCACACTTCTGGTAACTGTGTAGCAATATAATAACAATAACTAGATAGGCAGAAATTTTAATCTTCTTACTGCCAACTGTTTAGATGTTTGTGTGAGAATCATGTAGTGTGTGGGTTACACCATGTTTGACCTGTGTACTACCCTTTACACTTCCCCTCACTCCAATTTAGAAGTCCTGTTGATGTCATCCACCTTAGAAGTACCTTTGGAATAGGTTGAAATGTATAAGCTCTGTGACGTGTCTGATAACTTTGTAGCACTATAGGAGACATTTCTAAATAGGCAGGAGTTCTAATCCCAATACTGGCAACTGTTTGTGCGTGTGAGGATCATATCTTGTGTGTGGCTTATACCATTTTGATCTGTGTACCATACACGGCTGATGACCACCTCCCGCTGACATTACTTTATATAGTGTGGTAACAGCATCTGCCTCACATGCAGCATGTTAAACCATTGTACAGTCCTCTGTACAGATGTGTCTGGAATATCCAGATATTTGCGAGGGTCTATATTAAATCAGTGAACACTTAAAAAGGCAAACGCAGATTTATTGACCCCGTGTAAGCAAAAGTTTACAATCCCAAACACCTGGAACAGTGATTGCTTTCCTAGGGAAAAAAAATTGCTGTTCCACAAAAAATAAATAAATAAATAAAAACTTCAAAACATTACCCTCACACCACCCTACTTAAATATACCAACTCTGAGATCACACTACAGTGAGGAAAATGACAAATTAACGGAGGCGGCCAAGCGATTTCTTTCCCAGGGAGAAAAATTGCTTATATGCCATTTCACTCTTTTGCTGTTTTGTGCTTTCAAGTTCAATCAAGATGCATTCGAAGGATTGCATCTTCGATTATATAATAGGAATCCGTTTGCAACCTATACATGGTTGGAAGTGGTCTGTTTGCCTTAACAATGCCCATGTATGTGATATTGTAGCCAAATAGGCCACTTGAGTGTACTGACACATATGGCAGCATGAGGTATCATACCTGACTAAAACATCATGCTGATATGATGACTGTCACCCTCACAGGTGGCCATCCTTATAGGTGCAATGCACAAGTCCAGATGCTTGGTTTTACAAGTGAATTGTTCATGTCATTGGTCACATTAAAGGCTAGAGGAGGTGTGGACTGACATATTGTGGTCCTAATTTGTATGTAATAAGAACACTTTGCATTTTAACAGGGGTGTGTACACAATTTATATACATTGTATACCACTAATGTCTCACACATGTCCTTACTTTAGGCCATTTGTCCAGACAATTTTGCTGGCCTCTGTCCAGATGTCTTGGCACTGAGAAGTTGTTAGGTACACTACAGGAATGTTGAATTCATGACAGATAGGCCCCGGTGGTGACCACTGTGATCCAATGTAGTTCACCCCACCACAAGTGAACATGCACATAAAGTAATATAGCTATTACATAAAGCAATATTGCTATTACTGATAGTTATGTGCATGGTAAATCGCACACCCTTCATATGCCTGGGGTATTTCTAGGCAACAACAGAACAACGTCATACTCAACAGCTTCAGGCTGCTGTCACATATGCAGACCAGGGGGTCCTAGGTAGTTGTGAGAGGGAGTTATTGTCGGCAGACTCACATTTGGCCTTGGTACAGGATGGATGCAGCATGTCTGCACATGTACAGTACTAACCTCATTAATACACAATGTTCTGTCCTCACCATAGATGTGCACTTCTGTGCATTAGAAAACCCAATCCACAACTTCATTTGGACCTGACACATGGGTGTAGATATAATACAGATAAATGTATGCCTGATACATTAGTGTATTAATCCTCACTGGGCCCTTACCTGCACACTCCTCGTCCAGTGTGTGCTTGCAACCCACCTCCACAATGTTTTCCTCAACTTCGTGGCTTGTGCGTTGGGCAGGTACCCCAAGATTGGTGAGGAGCTCTTCAGTGGGTGTCAGTGGGGCCTGTCTGGCTGGGCCCCCACCTGTGTCTAGCAAGTCCCTTGCTACAGCAGCAGCCCATTGAGGGGCATGGAGGATGAGGTCAGTGGCCTGATGCTGCACCTGCTCATAAGTTCAGCTGTGCAGGCCGGCATCATTTACCCTGTGGACCAGATCATTCCACGGGGCGATCCTCTCCTGCACATCTTGTGCTCTCCATCCAAATAACAGGGCATAATGTTTGATCATATATGATGATGATGTCAGTTTCGCTGGTAGGTGAGCCCTCTGCATGTTACCAGGAAGACATAAACAGGAAAAAAAGGTCACAGGACCTCATACAGTTGTCAAATTACACATCAACAGTGGATATTACTTAAAAATAATCCAACCTATGCCATAACCCTCCAATATATCATGGCTATAGCAGCTTACATTACACTCCTGGCCCTGAGCTATCTTATTCCCCCCAGTGTTGGACACAATTGCATAATCCTCTATTCTCCATTCATTTCAGTGTAGAGGAATGACAGTAGCCATCTTCCATGTGGATGGTGTGTGAATGGTGGCAGGTCTGTGTTTGACTGTTGTGTATGATGGAGTTGTGAGCACATGCCTGAGTTCATGTAGGAGGCAGACAGTGATGTTATTATGCTCCATGGAGATTTGCTGTTGTTGCCATCAGTAGGCAATATGTACATGCTCACCATTGCTGAGGATAGGAGTGTGGTTGATGTTCATATCCCTCTATACAACTGGGGTAGGCAGGGTGGCAATGTTCCCAGCTAACTTGTCTGATGCAGGTTGCCTATATCCATGGCATGTGTGTATGAGGTGTCCTTTACCCCCAGTACAGGGTGAATTTTGTTGTTGCATCTGAGACTGACAACATATGTGGAGACACTGTGGCAATTGTCTTTGGTGGTGTGGATATGTCTAATTTGTGGACATAGTCAGCCTTACAGGACGTCACCTGTGAACCTTCATGCTTGCTCAGATAGAGGTGGACTTTCTTCCAAGTTGTTGCCTGCACCTATGTGTCCCTGTTCAGCAAATATAGTAACATATTATGTGGTTTGTGTATTGCTGCTGTCCACCAGAGGGAATTCCTCTACCTTGGTGGAGGCTGGTTATACAGGTCAGGTACTGCTGAGTCCATATAGCTACAGTGGATATAAAGTGTACACACCCCTGTTACAATGCCTGGTATTTGTGCAACTGAAACATGACACCACAATAACTCATTTCAAAACAATTCCCACCTTTAATGTGACTTATAGCATGTACAATTCAATTGAAAACAACAATCTAGTCTGTGAAAACATGGAAATAATAATCAGTACAATACACCAGTTGAAGGAGTGTGCACACCATTAAATTGATATGTTGTGTATGCACCACTTGAGATGGTTGCAGCATCCTTTCATATTGGTTTGGACTCTAACATCATGGCACATCTTCACTTGGCAATAGTTGCTCACCTTTCTAGAAACACCATTGTTTGTTTATCAATGGAATTCTACAGGTTAGGGGTGACATTCAAGATGAGAAACATTATAACATAATTTTCTGTGGTCTCATTGTTATGCAGCACACAAACTTGGCATTCCAACAGGGGTGTGTACACTTGTGATATCCACTGTATATAGGTGTCTATATAGTTGGCAGTGGTAGGCATGGACAGAGGGTCATAACACAGTTGGACACTTCTCTGATTACTACCTGATAATCATGCCTTCTCTGGTACCCATATCAGTGTCAGGGCAGTGCAACAACCAGTAGATGTACACATTTATGTCTGTTGTATGCACTGACATTGATATTACACACATGTGCAACATGCACAACCTATGTACCTGACTGCTTGACACCCATGTTATTAATTTTGTGCCTTCCAGCTGAACATGCACATACATAAATGTGCTGTGGGGATATACATTTCTGATCTATGTTAGTATGGCAGACTGTATTTACAGTCTTGCTGCTCAATCATACTTCTCAACCTGTTATAGCAGGACATCTGGACACTGGTTCACATAAATGGATGACAAAAGGGACATCAGTATTGATACTGTATTAATATAGCTGCAACATACATTAGTAAGTTGATTGCACAGTAGGCTTTGACATCACTGTGATAACCTGGAAGATGTCCAACAGTCATAAGTAGGCTATTATGTTACATTGTCATTGCTCACAGACTTGCCAATGGTTTGGCTGACATAACACAGGTATATGTGTATGTGACTACAGATGTCAGTCACAAATGTGCTTACTGTCCAGCAGAACACTGTATGGTTGAATGTTATTAATTCAATATATTAGATGCAGTTCAACACGTCTGCAACAGTACTTTACTATGCACATTTCTCTTAGATTTACAAGACAAACATGTATCATATTCATATTCACAGGTAACATATGGATATGGACAACATCCCATTGACTGACCTAGCAGTGGCACAGTCACAAATGTTTGACAGACACCCCAGCGGTTGTCATATGTGAGCTGTCCTTTCCCAGGGTGAGTCAGGCTCCTGAACTGTGATCCTACCTCGCAACATCTTAGAGCATCACATTAGCTAAAATGATGGGGGGATAAATAGGGCCAGACTTTAAATATTATTGTTACAAACTTAGGAAGTTTGTAGAATAATACATTTTGCATTAGCGTGAATATTCTTAAGGATGTGGCATCATAAACTCATGTGTTTGTCATTACTTGATGACTTCAATCCTCAACTATTTGCCAGAAATGTAAAGGTTTCAGGAGGAACAGACAAAAAACTATGATGTGAAGATCTGTACAGTTGAGTGGTATAGCTGTGATCTCTTCCACTGCAGAGAGAGACAAATGCTATGGCCATAGCAGCTGCTAAGCAAGGCATTAGTACAAGTCTTGTTGGGACATATATTCTTCCAAATCATATTTTCCATTATTACAGACCAAGTACTACATTCAATTAAATGATTACATGTCCCACTTACCTTTTCTTTTTTTTCATCTCTTTTCCGGTTTTTGTTTTTATTTGTTTTGTTTTGCTTTGTTTGTTTCTTTCTTTTTGTCTCTCTCTCTCTCTCTCTGTGCACTACAGGGATAGAGCTGGTTTGCATAGGTGGCAGCATGGCCTTTGTAGGTGATGCCTATGACCAGCTGATGGCCTGTGCACCAATTGGTTTTCCCCACTTGCTAACTGCATGCAGAGCAGCTGTGTAGTTCTTCCAATAGCCAATGTCTTGGCAACACACTCCTATAACTGAGTAATCCATGCGGGCATTGGCCCTTTCCCTTACCTGTGAAGAAGACATCCTGGAGGTGTGTGAGCTAATACCTCTTACAAC
Organism: Protopterus annectens; assembly: GCF_019279795.1. Taxonomy (NCBI): domain Eukaryota; kingdom Metazoa; phylum Chordata; order Ceratodontiformes; family Protopteridae; genus Protopterus; species Protopterus annectens. The sequence goes on from NC_056733.1 coordinate 399,549,233, forward strand.
AGGACTTGTGGAGACAATCCAAATAAATGGTGGAAAAGGTTCAAGACTTAGGGGCAGAATGTCTGTATTGCTGTTATATGTTTGGAATATTGCTAGTTTAACATGGCTTGTCTGAACATGCTACATCTGCATGGGTTTCAGTCTGATAAAGTTCTGTCTCTGCATAGCTTTTAACTGTAGGCCTATCCACATAATGCCCACAGGTTAGCCTGTTATGTGGGGCCTGTTCCCCAGACAGGTGTTATACTTGGAAATCAGTAGCATACTCTGTTGACTGCAATCAGTAAATGCTAACATCCATTTGTTTTTCTGTCTTTATATCCCTCAGAAAAGATATGTTACAACAAACTCTGTAACACCAGCAACTTTATCAGTGTATAACAGCAATATTTAAAGTATGGCCATGTATTTGGGCCTCTGTCCACCAATTATGTCAGGCTTTGTCAAGATGTCATACAGTAGGAGGTTGATAGGTATAATGGTATATCATTATTTAGTGCTGTCATTCTTGCTGAGGGGAAAGGCTGGAAAACATGTTGGAGTCCGTACATTCAAGAGGTTGGTGTATGGAGAATACCCTTAGATGCCCTTGTAACATATGTCATGTGGGGGAGGGTAGCACATTTTAAAACTAGGGTGTTAGAACATATGAGGCATATTATTGATAAAAAAGAAGACAGTTCTATAGCTGTACATTTGTATAAATCTCACCATGGGGACAGTAGTGGGGTCCAAGGTACTGTTTTGAAATAAGTCTGTTCCTCAGTTTGAATAAACATTTATAAAAGGACAACTGCTATGCACAGAATCAATGGACTAATATTAAATGTGATACTTGATCCCTTAGGGGATTAAATGAGGAGTGTAGTTGGAGGTTGTGTATTTCATTATGTAGTTAAGTGTTAATTGCTTCTTGTGATTAAGGCAAGTATTTCCCGTAATCTTTTACTCCTTGAAGGCTTTGGCCAAGACATCAGAGTATAATAAACATGTGTGAATTACTGGCTGGTTGTATTTCTCTTTGCTATGTCCAGTCATTTTAGTTGTTTTGCTAAGAGGTTGTTGTATGTCTGGTCATTGTGTATGGCCTATCATGATTTTGTAGCAGTGTACTGTTCACTTATTTATTTGGACTGTGCAGGGGGGTGCAGATGTGAGTGTCATGGGTCCTTTTCTATCCAACTGTGCATGCTGCCCCAGTTATGGGTGGTCTATCAGCAGCATATGTTTGTATGGGCATTTTGAGACATGTATGCATATATATATATATATATATATATATATATATATATATATATATATATATATATATATATATATATTCACTTCAGAAGCTCAAAATACTGAAATCTCAAATTTCAGTATCTCGAGCCCAAGAAGTTGAATCCACAAAACAATGAAAACTAAAAACAGAAAAATTCAAAACCTCGAATACCGGAGGTTTTGAATTTCTCGGTTTTACTACACAGACACACACCATCCAAAACACAAACACACACAATCACTCAACTACATGAAAGCAAGCCCCCCTGCACCCCCACACCCCCCTACTTAAATATTCTCACTCCAAGGTTGCACTACATACAAACACACACAAAACACCACAACACAAGCTACATTCTCCTCGCACACACACATCACAGCAACAAAACACACTGACACATACCACAGCCCTTACCCAAACTCCTTAACACACACACACCTATCTGAATACATGACCAAAGTGGAACTTTAGAAGTGCAAAACTCAAAACCTCCGGTATTCGAGGTTTTGAATTTCACACTTCTAAACTTTCGCTATTATGTGGATTTGGCTTCTTGGGCTTGAAATACTGAAATTCGAGATTTCAGTATTTCGAATTTCTGAAGGGTAACCATTTATATATATATATATATATATATATATATATATATATATATATATTATATATATATATATATATTTATATATATATATATATATATATATATATATATATATATATATATATATAGATAGATATATATATATATATATATAGAGAGAGAGAGAGAGAGACACCGCACTTCCCTGAAAATAAGACCGGGTCTTATACTTTTTCCCCATCAAAATACGTATTAGAGCTTATTATCAGGGGATGCCTTATTTACCCCCCCCCATACAACAATCTACATTTATTCATTTATTCATGTACAAAAATTAACATTTATTCATGTACACAAATCTACATTTATTCATATACAAAAACTGACATTTATGCATGTACATAAATTGACATTTATTTGGTACTTTTCTGTTATTGGGCAACAGTTGTGGGTAACGTGTTAACAGCTGTGTGAGAATTCTGCATAAACAGTGTGACAAACATTTCAACTTCAGAATATCTACACCTTGGCTTTCACATTGCAATATGTCATGCTTAACAGAAAGTGCAGAAAAATCTCAATACATGTGTATTGGAGGAGGGG
>NC_056733.1:399556679-399559179 GCF_019279795.1 Protopterus annectens
TTATGAATATATATTTTTTATGTGAGTTTTGTTTAATTGTGAGATGTAATTTTATATATTGTAGATAAAATGTTTTATATGTTAGTTTCAACAGCAAGTTTAGGCATTAGTATTCTTTACTGTGCGTGGATACACCCAATGTTTAAATTTGGTTAGCAATTATTCAATTGTCTAATTCATTTTTATTGGATGTTTGAGTAATTGTTTGGGTATTTAATGTATGGTATGGATGATTTTCACTTACTCTGAAGAAGCCATTTGTAATGGTGAAAGCGCTTAGCAAGTGAATTTGGATGCTTTTGGATTAAAACTTCAAACCTCTGCCTTGTGCTTTGGACATGGTTCTTTTTTGTTTTTAATTAGTTCTGTACCCTGTGGGTATCCTGTTTGTGGTATGTGTACATGTTATTTGGGCTGTGTCTGGAGAGGGGTGGATGTAAGTGTTATGGCTCCTTCTTTATCTGAATGTGCATGCTGCTCCAGTTTCTGCTGATCTATTGGCTGTATGTGATCTATTGGCTTTATTTGTTTGTAGGGGCAGACTGAGACATCTCCTGAGCCAAGGGCAGGATTCAGACTACACTGAGAATTGGGACTGTATATATAGGGCTAGTGTTTGTTTACACACTCTACTGTTCAAGTGACTTACCAGTTTGTGACTGTGACTATGGTGATATTGGTTGTGGGTATGCACTTTCACAATGATGTCTGTTTGTTAGGGCTGTTACATCCCTGTAGTGCCTGATATATTTGCAAATACATGTGAAATTACCCATAGCAGATTTCCTAATTCAATTACTTGTGATATTTCACTAAATATATGTTAGAGCACACAGGAGGGTGTTAATACAGCAACTGTGTTAGCTTATCTATGCTAGTACATCGCATACATCCCCATTTTCATGGTTTCCACACACGACTTTGTCAGCCTTGCTTCAGATTCATTGCAGTAAGGGGTTCTGAGCATTTGTCAAACTGTCTGGATTGTTTCAGGATGTTCAGGTATATCGCTCATATTTCTGATGTGTTTTACAGGTTATTCTCATTTCTCTGGTAAATCACTGTGATGATATGATTGTTGTCAGAAAATGAGGGCATACATTTCATTTACCTACCTTACATCCATTAGAATATGTATGCTACAACAAGCTGTGTCATTATGTCAAGAAGAGTACAGGGGAACAATGACCTCTTCCTTCATGGATGCTAATGCGTTAGTACTGAGATGTGCCACATATAAGGACTTTCTGACCACAGTGGCAATGTGGTGGTCAAAAGAGACATTGCTGTCAACCTGTGTACCCAGATCTCTTATAATGCCTTCTTTGTCCAGGGGACTACCATCAATGTGGTAAGTCATGGGTACATGGTTTTCCCCAAAAGGGATGCCAACACATTTTCTGGCATTGAGCTTAAGACCATGGCTCTGACACCAGTCATTAGTCTCAGCAAGGCCTTTCAGTAGGATGCCAACATCACTTGGGTAGTTGATAATGGTTCCAACTTGCAATTGTCTGCAGACATTTTCATCCAGAGTCCCTTCATGTTGGCATGGACTTCAGAGAAGTTGAATCCAAACATGAGAGGACCCAGGACAGAACCCTGTGGGACTCCACTTATGACTGCTCAGCAGTTTGAGTTGGAGTCAGCTATTTCCACACTGTGAGTCCTATCTGTGACCCATTTTGCAATGCACCTAGTGAAATAGGGGTTGATGCCTAGCTTAGTGAGTTTTTGCATGATGCCTGAGTGGGGAATGTTATCAAAGGCTTTGGCCAGATCAGGGTAGGCTGTGTGTGCCACTCCAAGAAGTTGACCAGGTTGATTGAGCAGGTATGACCTACCCTTCACAAAAGTAAACTGCGTGGGATCCTGAGTCTGTGGATTCTCATATTCCTGTTTATTAGGTGCATGAAGATGCATTCCATAGCTTTCCATAACAGACTTGTCAGGCAGTTGGGGCAGTAGTTCCCAGGGTCTGTAGTCGCACCTTGTTTATGGAGTGGGGTGACTGTAGCAATGTATAATTCAGTAGAGACAAAGCCTGAGGTGAGGCTGTGCTTGAACAGGGCACACAGGTGAGGTGTCAGGTCGCTCTCTAGTTTATGTAGAACACAGCCAGTGATATTGTCAGGTCCCATAGAAGCTGTATTCTTGGCCTTGGACAGTGGTGCTTTAACCTGTGCAGCAATAATACTGGGTGCCTGGCAGTGTATTGGTATTGTGATTGGTCCTTTTGGAGGGAGAAGGGTAAAGTGTGCACTCAATATGTCAGCCAGTATAGTGGCAATATCTGTTGGCTCAGTCTAAGAGGTACCATTGTCTAGTAGCTCAGAGCAAATCTTGGTATTGCCTTGGAGATTATTTACATAACTGTATGAGGCCTTGTGGCTGTCTTTACTATGTGCTCCAATTCTATTTTCACAGCTACCTTTGTAGTATTTGATGCGGGATCTCAACTATTAATTGAGGACGATAAGGGTTTTTTCAAGCCTTGGGA
>NC_056733.1:399564179-399566679 GCF_019279795.1 Protopterus annectens
ACCTGACTGTTTCTACACATATTCACAAAATCCTAGTTGAAATTATGCATATAGCTTACTACCACTCCCAGGATTCTAACTGTGGCTGTTTCTGCTAAAAATACAAGTTTGTGTTTCATCAGAATAAGCTATTGAGAAACTGCTGCCTCTTTCTTGAATGTTTTCTGTCTCATTCTCTCTTGGTTGTACAATCTGACCTTGTAATTACAACATTCTTATGCATACATTCCTATACATACCTTTTGAAATAGCACAATGTGGAAAACAGTGGTTAACACAACATTACTATTCAGATATCAGATCTTGGTGCATGAAACATTTCATATCAGTTAATCTCGTGTCTTACAGAGGCAATAACCTTGTATGAGGAGACTTGATTGTTTAATGCTTTCAGAGCTATAGTTGCTGTGCATAACCTGTACACATTTCAATTCATACAATATTAAAGTAAACACAATCATTCCAAGGTTTTCAATTTTATTGACAGGCAGTTACAGTTTTATCTATATATAACCTATATGAGACTATTACTGTAATATTGTCTGGTTTATTCAGTACAAACCATACCCATTTTTAATACTGCTAGGTGACATTCTACTCCTTTATATTTATTTGGTATGAATACTACAAGCTAGATTGTTACTCACCAGCCTCTCGATGCAGCCTTTGCAACCTGCTTGCATGGGCTTCCTGGTTCACAGCCCACTCAGCTGGAGCTGTAATGAAGACAAAGAAACATTTATGCATACCTATCCATCACATACACAGGCTGGACTTTGGTAAACAGTTATTGATATGAATACTTACACATGCCTGGGACATCACCCCTCTGCTATGCTTCTTGGACCCACTGGGCCAAGAGCTCCCTCTTCCTCCGCTTCAAGTCGGCATAGTGGTGCCGGACCTGCTCATCAGTCCAAGGAATGCCAGTGGCACTGGTGAGATCACGGGTGAGACTTTCCCAGGCCTCAGCTTTGTATTGGGAGCCCTGGTACTGGTCTTGCAGCAGTCTCACATCATGGTTTTAACAAGAAGTCCTACCATGATCTTGGATTCATGTATGCCCCAGAAAGGCGCCTGAAAGCACATATCCTCTCCAACACCAGCCATACTGCCTACAGTGGGGAGCTACAACGGGTTATGAGCTGTATTCCTGCCTGTGAGGTTTAAATATGGCTGATTTCCCACACTTTACCGTGATTGGATGGTTTTGAATATGCTGAGCTAAGCTAAGCTAAGCTATGGGCAAACCTGCTTAGCTAAGGTTGGCAATGCTTAAAGGGGCAGGTTTAGCACTGCTTACCAATGGGCAAATTCACTTATCTGGGTTACTCATTGCTTAACATTCATATTTAAGCAATGCTTACACCCAGTCAGCATAGCTGTGTAATACTTAGCATTGCTTAATTTTATTGTATAGTCTGTCAGCTTTATGGGATTGATTCATCATTCCTGACATATTATAATTTTGTTTACCCCTCCTGACATCCCCCTATGTGCTTTCATTACATTTATTCTTGTTTTACTATACTGTATGGGACACTTGTGTTTATATGGGGGTTTCACATCTTTTCTGTACTGACACCTTATTTTTAGTTCTGCTACATTACCTTGGGTGATAAACATTATTTACTACCTTATTTATTATAACATATGATTTTTACAACTTCTTTCACATATAAAAGTGAAAGGACTTCATTGGGGCTCAAACTATAAATGCCTGCAGACAAAGCTGCAGCACTAGCAGTGCACTATTTCAGATTACTTGTGTTGCTAATATTTTCCTATTAACTCATTTAGATATTTAAGCTATGCGAAGCATGCACCTGCACAGCTATGCTTAAACTTTATTGCGGCTAAAAAAAAAATTGAAATAGATGTGGTTTAACTTTGTTTCAATTTAATGGGATAACAGGTCTGGCATTAGTGTAAATTTTCAGATGTGTATATGACGAACAATCGAGTTTAAGTCTGCACATCCTTTGAAAATACATGCTAATGCAAAACCTGTTATTCTATCAACTTTCTGTTTGTAAAAGCTATATTTAAAATGTGTCCCTATTTGTCCCCCCAAGATTTTCAATTTTTGCCAGTGTTTGCACTCTATGGGGTTGAAAGGTATCCTCTCTCATTTTGAATTGCCGAATGGCAATTCTGGAGTGCAGGGGGTGTGTGTATTGTGAGAGCACTGCTCATGGATATGCCCCCTGCACTTGCACACAGACCCATGTAAGTTTTAGAGTATGGCAGCACACATTCATACATATGCATGACGTGCTGCCATTCTGCAAGTAAATGGCCCCTTCCATTCAAGAATAAGCTATTCCTGCATGGAAGTTTGCTGAATCCCGAGGATAGCCTTTCATAAAACAATGTAAAAGTAAGTTTATTTTTATACTGTGGACAAGTTAGGGACTATTAAAGTGGGGAACTGTTAGTGTCAACACAGGACAGTTGCCATGCATGCTTTCTTTTTCATTGTTTTTTTGTTTAATTGCAA
>NC_056733.1:399569179-399614179 GCF_019279795.1 Protopterus annectens
AATTTATTTATTTGTTTATTCATTTATTTCATTGTTTACTGGGATTTTTGACTGGGCCATACAAGACTGTCTTTCAGAGGAAACCATAAGACAAAAGTTCCATAAGCATAAAATATTTATAAGTACATCGTAGTTGAACTAACATGATAATTAGGTAAAAGATGAGTTAGGTAAAATATTTCTCATTTGCATACAGATATAGAAAACAAACACATCTTACACAATAAATGTCTTACAAATTTGTCAGTGAATTTCAAAAGCAATTTAATATTTGAGTGCTCCAAAGTAGTAGCAAGTTATTTTATTATTGTCACTTATGTGAGAATCATAACAAGCATACTGTAGCTTTCCATTTCTTAAAATAATTGCTAAAGGATACCTTCTTGTATAATTAGCATGAATACCAAAAGGGTTTAGTAGAATACTTGGAACAGCAGGAAGTGCTAATAATTATTTCAAGGTAGTTATGTAGCTTGAAAGTTGTATTTTATATTCAGATCTCACATTGTTGCCCCCACAACTAACCAATCATTTAAAATTGTACTGAACATTCAAAATGTGGTCTGCATACACTTCAGTCAGACACATTGGATGGTATTCATAGCTGCTATGCTTAGGCATAACAAGAAGTTGCACTGGTTGAACTTAAGGACATATAAGCTGCAATTCAGAGACAAAAGCTGCACTTAGAAGCAGCACTTTGAAGCAGTTTGGGATATGCAGATGAAATAACATTTAAATGAGAACTATGCAAAAAATGTGCACTTGCATTATGTAAGTGAGTAGCTCTTCTAGTCTTTGCATGATTAATAGTCACTTTTTATGCTCTTTGTTTGTGCTGTGTGCATAAGTGTTATAACAAAAGTACAGTGGCACCTTTTCTATCTGCTTTGTAATCCATGAAGATGTTGGGTTTGCCATCTGCTTAGGTGCTTTGTGTTGTGATTTGCTGATTTCTGCCATGTGAAAATTAGGTGCACTGCACTTAGCAGCACCTACTGCACAAGAAGGAGAAGATACAGGTAAACGCTGATCCATCTGAGCTTTGCTGATCAAAACATTTTGGATGGATTTATAGATCAGAATGCAAGTGAAGTGTACTGTATCTTTAAGAAGCATGTCAAGGCTGTATGTGCAGGTATAAATTCCAGACACATGTAATCCCTAGTGCCATTTTCTAGGAGCAGCCAGAGTGAGAACATGCATGATCACAGTTGTTAGTTTGTATATAAGTTACTTAAGTTAAAGTTAGTAAACTTTTATAGTGATGTGATTGTATAAAATAAAGCTGCTTGAACAGAACCCATGAAGACTCTGCTATTGTATCCAAAGCAGGAGAGTGACATGATGTCAGAACTGGGATCAAAGAGAATATGATCCAGAGCCATGAGGTGAAGAGATGACAGTGAAGGTAAAACTAAGAGAAATGAGCACAAAAAGAGCCAGCAAAGAATCAAAGGTAATGAGAAGTAGTTCGAACTGTTCATTTGATAGAAGAGACAAAACGGGGCATTACAGGGGCAGAAACCGCATTACTGAGCAAGGTGAAGGCATGAAAAGGTTTTTAACTAAAATAAATATTTAAAATAAAGGTATTTGATGAAACAATTAACAGCAAAGCAAAATGAGCATGTTCAAAGCAAAACAAGTATGTTTAAAGACAAAACAAGCATGTTTAAAGCAAAACGAGTGTGTTTAAACCAAAAACTGGGCATGTTTAGAGTAGAACGAGCACAAGAAAAGTACACTGGGCATGAAAAGGGCTTAAACAAGCAAAATGAATATAATAAGGGCAAAAAGGGCACAGTAAGCAAAAATAAAGCAAGGTGACTACCTGTGTCTTGGAAAAGTGCTATGTTTTGGCATAACTATGACTTCATATTGTATCAAGGGCATAACTAAAGTTATTTTAAGTATCTCAAAGTGTGTAAAAATGCAACTATTTCATGAAATAGTATGGAGAGCGGAACCCCGTGCAAAGCACTAAAAGCCACTGCAAGTTCTACTTTTATCAACAGACTGTGAGCAGTTCCCTTAAACACATTCAAAGGTCCAAAAAAAAAACCCACCTGAAACAACTGCCTGCATACAAGAACACGGAGAGCGGAAACCTGTACAAACCATTAAAAGCCACTGGAAGTTCTACTTTTATCACCAGACTGTGAGCAGTTCCCTTAAACACATTTAAAGGTCCAACAACAACAAAAAATACCTGAAGCAACTGCCTGCATACAAGAACACGGAGAGTGGAACCCCGTACAAACTAGTAAAAGCCACTGCAAGTTCTACTTTTATCAACAGTCTGTGAGCAGTATAGGTCTATTATAATCTTCTCTCTGCTATGCACACCACTGGATCTCCCCTTTTCCTCCCATTTACTATAACAAATATATAATTTTTTTTCCAAAGCTTTGCATTTATTTTATATTCTTATATTTTATTTATCTTGTATATCACATTTCTTTTATATGCTTATATTTTATTCTCACATTTATTGTAACAGATATATACAGTTTCCCAAAGCTTTACATTTATTTTATATTCTAATTCCCTGATGCTCTACTAAACCTGCTTTTGAATTCACACTGATAAACAGAGACCTTTAGGTAATGACTGGGGTTAGCTGATTGTTTTTCCCTTCTGACAGCTTTCTTCAAGTCCTGGTCAATTGCCTCCCCCATTTTCTTGTTCTCCTAACATAACTCTAGTATAAGTTTCTTAGAGCTGTCAAACCTGTTTTATCACAGCTTTCTCCAAGCCCTGGCTCTTAGCCCCCCCTTCTCTTGGTCTCCTAACATAATCTTATTGTAAGCTTCCCAGCCCTGTCAATCCTGTCTATTCCCACCCTCTTCCTTTTGAGAGTTTACTTATTCCTCTCCTGAGCTGCAGCGCCATCTTTAAATACTAAAAACCTCTGCCTGACTACACTCTGTTTCTGTCTGTCCCATGGGCATCTGTCAGTAGTGTTCACTTACTGCATGTTCCTTTCTAAAACCTCTGGCATAACTACATAATTTTCCCATGTTTCAGTAAGCTGCAGCTCCCCATTGGTGCATAAATAATAAAAACAAACAGAAAGGTAATATTCAAACCAAAACAATAGGCTGCCTTATTTCTGTAGTTGCTAAGCTTCTCACTGATTGTTTTCTGTTTGGTGACTGCTGCTCTTCCTCCTGGAAGGTGTAACCCACTCTGTTCACCCTTTGGGCTCATTCTGCTACCCTAGCCTGCCCCCAAATTCCACCCGACCCACTAACTGTACTTTTTTACATCCCCTGACTCCTCCCCACCCAATACCTCTCCAATCACAACACACCTAAGCCAAACCCCACCCACTTGTAGATCTACATCACCCCAAACATCCAACCCTCCTACAATGCTCTACATAACATCTCTCCCTATAACCCCATTTGCCCTACTAATCTCTCTCTACTCTTACCTATGGCACACTTTTCCCAACCCTTGTCATAACTCTCACACACACTCCACTACATCTTACCATCAACCTCATTTCCCATCCTACTCATCCATCTCACATGAACTCTTTACCTCAAACCCAATCTATTTCTTCAAGCCAAAACTGCTCCCAACCCTCACCTCTTAAATGTGGTACCAGAAAATCACTACTCTCACACAACCCAAGCTATCCTTGCCCAACACACTGCCTCACTCTTCTACTCCACCACATCTCTCTCTCACTAGCTGGCAACATCCACCCCAAACCCAGACCCATCTCTAACATCAATCTCACCAAACCCTCCACTCAACCCACAAACTCAAAGTCCATTCACCTTACAACACTTAATGCACAAAGCTTAAAAAACAAAATCCCTAACCTCCATGCCTGGCTCTCCCATAACCACCCTGAGATTACCGCCGTTTCTGAAACCTGGCTGAAAACCTATATAAAAGATAGCAAAATAATACCACCAGGTTTCCAAATCATTCACAATGACAGAGCCCATGAAAAAAGAGGTGAAGAAGCAATAATCTACCCTACCTTCCATACCATAACTCCCTACTCCAATAAAATACCAACCTTTGCCAACACTGAAATTATAATAGGTTTACTTAAAATAAACAACCACAAGTCCATATGTATCGCTGCCCTCTATATTCCTCCTGGTGATAATATCAAAACTCTTGCAAACATCTTGTCCTGGTTCTCCTCCAATATAAAAAATGAAACCTATATACACAGTGATGCCAACATCAACTGGAATACTATTAACTTTGAAGCCCCATCCCACACAATCAATCTGTACAACTTCTCCCAATTAATACAATCTCCAACCAGACCAAATAAAGATGGTACCTCTGGTACCATTATTGACTGGATCCTAACAACTCACCCAAACCTTATCACCAAAGAAGGAACATTACCTGATCCTCTCAGCGATCACCTACCAGCCTTCCCCAACCATCTCCCATCTCCACTGCATAAACAACACCACTGCATCATCATCTTTCAATCCTCTAACTTTTGCCAAATGCTCACTGACTGGTCCCCTCTAAAAACCCTTCCTCTAGATGATGCAGTTTCCTACTTTAAACACTCATTCCTAACCATTCTCAATCAGTAAGCCCCTCCTCAAACCAAATGCATTAAACCAACCCCTGCCCATGGTTATCAAAAGATACTAAACTAGCCTTGCCCCAAAGGGACAAAAAATGAAAACAATATGAAAAATATAAAAATCCTTACACCCTCCTAGAGTATAAGCAACTATGAAACTCCACAAAAAAACTAATAATTAAAGACCGCAAAGCCCACTACTCCAAACTCCAGTCCTTGCACTCAACAAATTCCCAAAAATTCTGGGACTCCATCTTATCTATGCGGCGTCCTGGCAACAAAAAAAAACCCTGCCCAGACCCCAACCTCTCCAACCTTGAAACAGCCAGCCAGTTCAACTTATTTTTCATATACTGCATAGCTAAACTATCAGCCTCCTTCCCAGCCCCCTCCTCCACCACCACCCCCTCCTGCCTCAACCACCACCCCAATCATCAACCTTCCTCTATATCCTTCTGACTCAAGCCCATCCCCACAAGCACTATAAAAAGACTTCTCCTCAAACTCAAACCCTGTCGCAATGCACCCGACAACCTCCCACCCACCTTCCTCAAACACTATGCAGACAGCATTGCCTATCCCATCTCTATTCTTACAAATACATCCATACAAGAATCATATGTCCCTTCTATCTTGTGCCATGCTTACATCACCCCCCTCCACAAAGGTGGCAAAAGTACTGATACCACCAACTTCAGGCCTATTGCCATACTTTCCCCTCTTTCTAAAATACTAGAGAAAACAATACAAGCACAACTCATGGCACACGTAACACTAAATAATCTCCTCTCCCCGACCCAACACAGCTTCCACCTGGCCAAAACACCATGACTGCCCTTCTTTCCTTTCTTGAAACCATGAACCTCGAACGTGACTCAGGCAAGTTCATATCCACGCTATTCCTAGATCTATCAAAGGCCTTTGACACCATCTCACACAGCCTACTTACATCCCAACTCTCCACCCTACACCTCTCTCCCACCACCATCACCTGGTTTTCCAGCTACTTGTCCAACTGCCAACAAGTTGTCCAATGGAAAACTTCAACCTCCCCCTTCCTTCCCACACTCACAGGTGTCCCACAAGGTTCTATTCTTGTGCCTCTTCTCTTCAACCTATTCATTATCAACTTTCACCATCCATCCCAGACTCATCTATCATCCAGTATGCAGATGACTCAACAATCATCTGCTCAGCCTTCTCCCCTTCAGAGCTCCTAGCAAAAACCCAACTAGCCTTCTCCAAAACAGAAACCTGGATGCAGTCAAATCATCTGGCATTAAATGCAAATAAAACCAAACTAATGTTTTTTCCCCAACCAAAAACTCCACTGACAAATCTACATTCACCATACAGAGCCAAAATAACACCCTCCTTGAAATTGTTCCCAACACCAAGCTTCTTGGCATCATTATTGATGAAGAACTAAAATGTGACACCCACATCCACTCCCCAGTTCAAGAAAATCCACCAAAAGTTAGGTCTCCTCTACAGGCACAACCGCTTCCTAACCCCCTCTACCCATCAAACTCTTACATCCACCTTCTTACTCCCCACCCTTATGTATGGTGCCCCTCTTTTCAACAATCTCCATCTTGGCCTTCGGTCCAAACTTGAACCCTGCTACCACAAGATCTCCAAAATTGCAACCAATCAAAAAACTCATCCCACCACTGCCATTCCCTCCTCACGCTCAGCTGGATTGAACTACCCAACTACCTCAGTTACCTACAACTCACCATTGCCCACAAGCTCATCTTTAAACCTGCCAACTGCCCAGCTCTTGCTACTTCCTTAAAACCTTACATTCCCAACTGCTCACTCAGATCTAAAAAACAAAATCTGCTTCAGGTCCACAAACCTACACGACCTCCTGGCCATCTACTGCTGCCCCACTCCTTAGCTAAACAGTGGAACTCTCTCCCCACACACCTACGCAACCTACCTAACCATACAAATTTCAAATCTCAGCTACTCTCTCATCTTTCTTCCAAATGTGAATGCCCTTGCCACACTCCAACTTAAACCCCCCTCATTACACCATGCACTGACTCATCCAACTACCTCTCCTATTACTTCATCCCTCCCAAAACAATCCCTTCCCTACTAAAAACTATTTTTTTTCTCTAATATATATTGTACTATACTCTCCAACCTCAAATATACTATTACCCTCTTCATGCATCCATAGGTGAGTGGTTGGCATAATGGTTGGGGTGTTTACCTTACAGACACAAGGTGCATGGTTTGATTCTTATACAGGGCAATTGGATAGGCTTAAAATGGCCCAGAAGAGCAGTTAGCCTAGTACTAATCTATTTATGCATAATATTTTCCTAACCTACTAATGGCTAGTAGCTATATATTTTGAAATGTTAAACCTGCAATAGAGTTTATAAAAAAATATTTACTTTATGTAAATGTTGAAATTTCTGTATTGAATTATATCTTTTTTCATTTTTGTATTATTGTAACAAGCCAATTGCAAGTATCATGGAGCTTATCTGTAAATGTTTAATTAGCTGTTTGAACTATGTCCTTTTGTAACATGTGAAATGTAAACTGCAATAACTGTGGAGCTTTTCTCCCCGGGCCTCCACTGAAAATGGGCTCTTCTTGGCCCAGTGGACTTCCCCGGTGATCAAACTTAAATAAATAAATACATACATACATACATACATACATACATACAGTCAAAGTATAGCCATTTCGAAAATTTCTTGTGCTGGGTGTGTCTATTCGTAAAGTGCCGCCATTACAAAATGTTTCTTGCACTGTAAAGAGTTGTCTAGCAAGGTACTGCCATTTTGGAGACATTTCAGTGTGCTGGGTGCATTTATTCGCAAAATGTAATTACCTCAAAATGTTACTGAGTCTTGAGAAGAGAGGTCCACTTTATTCACATCATGCAGTTATTTGATATGTTTCTTACACAGATAAGAGCTGATTTATTGCAAAACGATATTGCAAGAGTATTACAGTGCCCAAGTTTATTTCACTCACATCATAAAGTTGTTTGAGATGTTTCTTAAAATGATGATAAATGACTTTAGCATTGCAAAATGATATTACAAGAATTAAAGTGCCTGAGAAGTTTATTTCACAAAGTTCAATTATTCAAAGGTACTACAAAAAGCCCAAAAGGTATAAATTCAGAAGCAAAAAGGCATTGGACAAAGTTACAAATATTGACATAAGTTTCTGGCATATGTGCATGAGTGTATGTTCGTGCTTGTTTGCAAAACCCTTCACTGGTATGTGTTAATATGGCAGAAGGATTTCGAAAGCCCCTACCACTTGTATTTTATTCAGAATATAGCAGAGAATTGGAAAATATTTGAACAAGAATAGAATATTTTTATACAATCAGCTTATGCATTTAGAGATTCACCCACCAGGACATTCATTTTGCTAAACCTAGCTGGGTCAGAGGCCATAGAAAGAGAGTGTTCATTTGTGTATCCACCTGCAGTATACAAAGGAGAAGGTGAAAACTGTCATATTGTTGTACAGGCTGAATCAAGAGAAGACGCTGAGTGTTTGAAGCACAAGTTCAGGGAAATGTGTAACCCCCAGACAAATATTACATTAGAGAGGCATTTGTTTTACACAAAAGATCAGAAACCCGGAGAAACATTTGTAGTTTATAAAACTGACCTGAGACACAAAGCTAAAATGTGTCAATTTGGTGACTTAAAAGATGAGCTGATAAATGACAGGCTTGTGTGTTGTATTAGTGCTGCTGTAAGAAACATTTTACTTCGTGACAGAGATCTAATGTTGAGCAAAGCCACAGAGATTTGTCAAATCCATGAGGTGACAGAAAAGCACACACATATGCTTGCGAGTGACAAGAGCATGGTTCCAGTTGGCTCTAGAGCAAATGTAGATAGTATGCAACATGTGGCAAACAAAAGCAGGTCTAATCACATGGCAGCTACGAGGTTTCCAGGGAAGACACATAGCTTTCCAGTAAGTTCTAAGAAAGTTTGCTTCAGCTCAGTGCAGTACAAGCATGAATGAGCAAAACCCAAGTCCAGCTTTATTGTTAACTGTTGGAATTGTGGTGCAAATCTTGAGTCTAGAAGAGGGAAGTGCTTAGCATTTGGTAAGCAATGTTACAAGTTTAAAAAATGGAACCACTTCCAAAAGTTTTGCAAATCAAGTAAGCCTCACACAGTTGTAAAGAAAGGTCATGCAAAGAAGCAACTTGATCAAGTAGAGCCAAAGCAGTCAGCTTTCTATGTAGATGGTGTATCAGTGCTTGAAAGAGTTGATGCAGTGAATTTATTAACAAGGAGCAAAGTTTTTTGTACTGTCTAGACTAATGGAAAATCTAGTGAGCTTAAAGCAGACACTGGTTCAAAGTGTAATATTATATCAGCAGACATGTTTGCTAAAGTGAGAACTAATGAACAACTCAATGTAGCCAGTAGTATGAGACTTGTTGCTTATGGAGGTGAAGAAATTTAAATCGTAGGTTTAGTGCTGCTTTCATGTTATTTGACCATGAACTGTTACAATTTGTTATTCTATGTAGTCCAAAGACCAGTGCAATCTTTATTGGGCCTCAAAGATAGTTTAAGAACGAATCTGCTTTCTTTTGCTAAAGAAGGCCATCATGTAAGTGCATTTCCGAGTTCTAGTTTTTTTGAAGCCATTTTCTCAGACTATGCTGATGTTTTCGATGACAAGTAAGGCAAACTTCCAGTTGTGTATTCCATGAAGTTAGACCCAGGCGTCACTCCAGTAGTCAGACCAGTAAGAAGAGTTCCGATAGCTATACAGGATAAAGTTAAGGCTCATTTGGATAAGATGGTGCAGCAAAGGTGTGATTTGTCCAGTCACAGAACCAAACGAATGGGTGTCATTCATGGTAGCAACTCACAAAAAAGGCTCAGATGAAATCAGAATATTTATTGACCCATGAGATCTGAACAACAGAAACAAAAAGATTCACTGAGCTCACCATCAAAGGCAGTACACATGCAAACCAAGTAAATGTAGAAAGCAAACCTGCTGCTGCTACCCAAGCTGAAGTAAAATGATTGAAATTGTTAAAATCAGTTCCTTCAGACCTCTCAACCGTCCCGAATAACTCGGTTTTTACCGAGTTTTGGGGTCCCAATAATGGGATGCCACGATTCCCGAGTGGCACCCCATTATTTCCGATTTTTCGGATCTATTTTTAAAATTTTCGCGCTTTTGGAGGTGACGTAATCACGTGCGCGATGATGTCAGCTCCAACAGCATTCCGCGCATCTGTTTGAACAGGACTGCCGTTTCTATCAAAGATTTATCCATGCTCGCATTTAAAATTTACTTCTGCTGGTCAGGCAGAACACAGGATTTACTTTACTTTCTGCCATTCGGGCAGAGGACTGCCAGAGCAGTGCTATTTTTCACTTTACATGCACTTGTCGGTTTGTAGATTTTGAAGCATTTCACCTAACTGAGCTTCAATAATTTCATGCTTTTGCATTTGTTAAAGTGAATGAATGTGTGCATCACTGACATCAGCAGACAAGAGAAAGGGTTATGTCGGAAGTAACATAAAACAGTAAGTAACACTTTTTTCTACACTCCTGTTTTGGGAGTTATTTCATAGCAGGCATAGTCGTACAGTAATACATTCCACGAACTACTTTCAAAAATGCGATTGCTGTCAAAGCAACTGGAAGCAGTTAGTTTATATATAAACATAACAATGTACAAAATAATATTGTGGTTTGTATCAAAACTGATGCTAGAGGAATAAATGCGGTACACAATAACATTTGCCTGAAATGTCTTACTAACATTAAGCAAACTATATTATTTAATGTTTAAACATACGACATGGCATGCATGAGATTTAACTCACATCATTTCCACAATTCTTAGCAGATTTAAGGGAACATGTCTATTCTCAAATAAGTTTCACTAGAAAACAAGAAAAAATTGTTTTTTAATTCATAACTTCTTGTGAAAAAGTTCAAAAAATGTAATGCTGAATAACAAAAAAAACAAAAAAAAAACAACGTGCAGCTGTATCAGAAAGCATTCTATGCCTGTAATTTCAGCTTTGAAACCTGTGATACAGTAGCCTTCAAAAGCCTGATTGCCATAGCCTCAAGCTGATATTTTTACCTTTCCACATGCATATTAAGATTACTTGTAAATGAAATTAATGACTGTGTTCTTGTGGCTGTATGGGGAAGCTTATTCCACAGTCTTGGAAGGTGATGTGTATTGTGTCTATTCCTTTCTCTGCTACTGCACTTATGGGTTAAGACTGAAATCATCCAATGGGCTCAGTGTTCTACCCCAGTTAATTAATATTATAAATAAATAAATAAATGCTTAATATAAAGTCTCTTTATCGGGTGTTGGTTTCTCAGCAGTGCATTCCAGCCATAGACTTTCTGACAGAACCAGATCAGACATTTCCTTAGAGAACAAGAAGCGGTCACCTATTAATAACTGAAAGAAGCAGAAGAAAGTGATAACCTCTGAAGGTCCTTTGAATAAATTAATTTCTCTGTCCATTTGATATTTCTAGGAATCATGGTCCTTTTCAAGTAATTCATCTGACTTCTTCAAAGTGTACAAAATATAGCATTGTATTCAATAGTGAATCAGACCAATAAGTATAAAGGGATGCAATGACTTTCTTGTAATGACTAAGCATATGCCTTTTAGATGGGTACAGAATATGTTTTTTCTGATGTTGATGAACTCACACTGGTCAGTGTTTAAATATGTAGCAATTCACCTAATTTGAATGATAGGTTAGTTCCTACATTTTTTCAAGTGACTGAAGAACAGGAAATTAGCTCTCTAAGTTATGTTTTACAGACAGCAGTAGTGAGCATATTATTAATGGTTATTTGGTCTGGAAGTTAAAATAATACCTTTGTCAGACTGCACAAGAACTATATTGTATGATGTGCCAGTTCTACAGTTTTATAGACCATCACAAAACTATATTATAATAGATAAAATTGTGAAAGGCGTTCAGAAACCATGTAAATGAATCACTTGTATGCCCCTAAGGGGTTATTTGTATATATCCTATGGGCCTCCACAACTGCAATTTTAACGTATTATACAGTGAAGACTCTTGCATTGGCTAGGCTTTTATTTTATTTTATTTATTTTACATTTGTTTACCGGGAACATCCAACTGGGATAAGATCCATTTTCAGTGGAGGCCCGGGGTGAAAAGCTCCACATATAGAGATTGTACAAAACTTATACAAGAAATTATACAAAACTTATACAAGAAATTATACATACAATAAATTATACAAAAAATATACAAGACATACAGTACACCAGAAATTACATTCTATGCTATTATAGCTGACATTTGTATTATACAATCATCTGATAGAATTCCTTATTGCAGTGTAGACATTGTAGTTTTTCTTGTAGTTTTTACTGAATGCTTTGTCTGTGTGACTTTCACCTTATTGCCTGGATGTTATTTGAGATATTGTGCAGGCTCTTTAATGCTCATTAACACCAGGCTAGATTTTAAGCTCCATGTTCCTACAGAATAGCCAAATAATCAAGTTATCCTGTACTACTGAGGTAAAAAAAAAAAATAGGCAGAAACACGCATATCTGCAGCTAGTGAGATTTTATTTTATTTACCTGAATGTACCCATAACGATTTGAAAAGCAAAATGTCATGGGCATTCGGAATCCATGTAGCTAAAAAAAGTATGTTCTTAAGGGGTTATTTGCATTTACAGCATGCTAGGTATTCAGTGCTTACCTGTAAACAGTTTTATTCTCACCGATAAATGTACCACATCTGTACAGCATAATAAGTTGTTTAAAAACAGTTTTGTATCATTGACCTAATCTATGAGGTATTGCTTTGCTATAAATAGTTCTAATTCATCATTTTTTAATGTAATATAGGCAGTTTATTCTTCAAGGGCAACAGGCAATTTACTCATAGATGAAGCAATGAAATTTAAAGTTGTTTGCTAGCAGCAACTACTTCATTAGTTACAGATATCTTTAATGTGCAATTATTTAGATGACTTTTACTTCTGCAGAGATTGTGTGCATATTTACTGATACTGGTGGGTTGTAGAAGTACTTTGAGTAGGCTTTTATGATGGAAATGTTCTGAATTGGGCAGGTTTGTCATTTTTGGTTCATGCAGAGATTGTGTGCATATTTACTGATACTGGTGGGTTGTAGAAGTACTTTGAGTAGACTTTTATGATGGAAATGTTCTGAATTGGGCAGGTTTGTCATTTTTGGTTCATGCAGAGATTGTGTGCATATTTACTGATACTGGTGGGTTGTAGAAGTACTTTGAGTAGACTTTTATGATGGAAATGTTCTGTATTGGGCAGGTTTGTCATTTTTGGTTCATGCATTTTGTTTCATTGCTTACTGGAAACATGTTCAAAACAAATTTAAAACAAACTCTAACAAGTGTACTGTATTATACAAGGAATATAATTTAATGCAGTCAGGAAGGTGTATCAAAGAACACACGTACGTTTCGTGTGCAAGGGGCCTATGATTTGAAGGCATACCAAAGGTAATCTTTATCCGCCAGATGCATTTGCTTTGGATGTGGGTTTCAGTGCAGTTTCAGTGAATGGGAGTTTTAAGGGCAGACAAGTTTTAATGCTAAGTCTGTTCATTGTGAGACTGTATTGCTTTATTTAGCAGATGTCTGTTAGTGCTTGTGCTATAAAATGTAAAATAAAATCCAAATCATTGTAGAAGTAAAGCAATATGCACATTAGTGTTTATGGTAAATGGGGTTAAATAGCCAAGTAATGGGGACATTGGAATGGCTGTAGGGGGACTCCCAGGCAATATTTTTGTTGTCTGTTCTTCAGTTTGCTTTTCAAAGTTGGTATCCCACAATTCCACAGGAGTGGGCGGGGTTACACAATTATGCATGTAAATTTTATGTTAATCAGCGTACCGATTTGTACCTATTTTTATGGGCCTTTGTCCAGATTTTTGATGTTTCCAGGTTGAGAGGTATGAGTTCCTTTATTAACAAAATAAAACGCAATCCTTCTGCTGTTGTCTGGATAAGCACTTTCAGTTGTTGAACCTTTATCAAATCCTAAAGAAAAAAGCAGCTTCCTTTCATTTAAAAATAGCTTCCTGCAGCTCATTCATTCAATCAACCAATAAAGTTTTGGTGTATGGACACACCTCTCATTCAAGGTGTATATTCTCTTTACTTAGTGTTAGCTAAAAGCTTGGAGTTTTTAAAGTGAAATAACACAGTTTTAATGCATGTACATTATTTCTTTAGAGCCTTTCTTTTCAAAATGGGTTTGAGCGGCACAATTTCATTCAGTCCAGGTTTCTGGTCCACTCTAAGATTCATAATCCATTTTGTTTCCTCAGTTTTGGTATAGCTGGCCAGATCCCCTCCTTGTATTGCTTCTACTAGCCTGCTTACGACCATAAATTTAAAAGTGTGATCTCCATTAACTTTAATATGACCATATAGAGCATTCGTATTTACTTGATTTCTAATGTCCTGACAGTGTCTCAGGATATGCTCCTTGAACATTCTATTTGTTTTAACCACATAGAAGGCTGGGCAGCATTGGCACTGAGCAATATAAATCACATTTTTGCTCCTGCAATTCACAAACCCTTTGAACCTGTATTCCTTCTTAGATGTTGGATGTATAAATAAATTATCTGTTTTAATATGTTGACATGCTTTACAAAATCCACATTTATAGGTGCCTACTTTATTCGTGGGTGAATGTTCTGTGTCCAAGTTTCGACGATTCCCATGGCATAAGAGCCTTTTCAGATTTTTCCTATTCTTAAAGGAAAAACTGTGTGTCTCCCCTACAATGCTCCTAAGGTTCTCATCTGAAGTCAAAACAGACCGGTTCTTTTTTATGGTTTCGAGTATGAATGCATTGTCACTGCTACATGCAAGACAAAATCTCATCTTGTTTTCCTTCTTATTCTTCTCATCTTCCTTACTCAACCAATGGGAAAAATATGGTCTTCCTTTGCCAATTCGTAAGTCTGATGTTCTATTCATGCTTTTTATGACTTCATCTTTATTATATCCTCTTTCCATAAAGTTATCAATAAGCCTTTCCTTTTCCTTTTCAAAAGCTTCATCTTTAGTGCATAGTTTTGAAATACGTTTCACTTGATTCTCCACTATATTTTTAAAAATATGCTTTGGGTGCATACTGGTCCTGTGGAGCATGTGATTACACCCTGTTGTCTTCCTGTACATAGACGTATCTATCCCATATACACGATCCAATGTCTGTTGGATATCAAGAAGATTGATGGTAGTATCAGAAAAATTCAATTCAAATCTTAAAAAAGATTTGGTGTTACCCAGGAAAGAGATCTGAACAAAGTGTTAAAGAAACCATAGCATCCAATGTGCACAGTTGAAGAGGTTGCAGCCTTAATACCGAATGCCACTGTTTTCTCTGTCTTGGATGCAAAGAGTTCATTCTGGCAAGTGATGCTTGATCACAAATCTTTATTTCTAACTACTTTCAGTACTCTGTTTGGCAGATACAGATTTCTAAGGATGCCATTTGGAATACATTCTGCAAGTGAAATCTTTCAGTGTGCAATGGAGCAAATTGTTTGGGTTATCCTTGTGCCATAATAGTAGATGATTTATTGGTTGGAGGCAATGGTGAAGCAGAGCATGACAGAAACCTCAAGAACATTCTAGAGAGAGCATGTGAAGTAAACTTGAAGCTCAATCTTATGAAGTGCAAATCCAGACTTCCAGAAGTTACATAAGTAGATCATTTGTTCATGCGTACAGACTTGACACCAGACCCGACCGAGCAAGCAGCTATTCTTGAGATGTCAGCACCAGATAACATACAAGCTCTAAAATGTTTTCTAGGCATAGTCAACTATTTAGGCAAGTTTATACCAGACTTCAATGAGTTGACAGCACCTTTAAGAGAGGTAATGTGCAAAAATGTTATATGATCATGGTTGGAACAGCACCAGAAGGCATTTAAAGACCTTAAGCTGAAAATTGCCCCACCACCCACATACATTAAGATACTATGATGTGAACAAGCCAGTTGTTACTCTTTCCTGTGATGCCTCAAAATTTGGTCTTGGTGCAGTTATACTTCAAGAAGGCAGACCAGTAGCATATGCATCTAGAACACTAAGCCAAACTGAGATGCAGTATGTTGAGATTGAGAAGGAGCTTTTGGCAATAGTATTTGCATGTTCCAAGTTTCATGATTATATTTATAGTCGAGCTATTCAGACTGAAACTGACCACCAACCTCTAGTCACGATTCTAAAGAAGCCTATGCATTGCACTCCAGTGAGATTATGAAGAATGATGCTCAAATTGCAAAAGTACAATTTCGAAATGGTCTAGACAAAAGGCAAATTGCTCTATCTGGCTGATCCCTTATCCAGATCACCCAGAAATATGACAGAACAGTTTGACACAGATAATTTTGACTTTGATGTGATGTCAGTGCATAATTGTTCTACCACTAGACTTGATGAGTTAAAAGATCACACTCAGACTGATCCAATTTTGCAAACGCTGAATCACTACATTAATGTTAGATGGTCATCAAGTCTAGTGTACCACCTGAAGTGCAAACCTATTTTCCTTACAGAGATGAATTGTTGATGGAAGATGGCACTATTTTCAAAGGTCCTAAAATTGTTGTTCCTGCCTTCTTACAGCAAGAATATATTCAGATGTTGCATCGTGGTCACACAGTATCTGCATCCACTAAGAAAGGAGTGAGAGAATTTGTATTTTGGCCTTCATTACCAAAAAACATTGATAAAGTACTTTCTTCTTGTCCAGTATGGAATAGTACTAGAGAGCATTTGCAAAAAAAAAAAAAAAAACACTTCAAGTGAAGTCCAGCTCCTGAACTACCTTGGTCAGCAATTGCAACTGATATCTTTCAGGGGAACAATCAACACTACTTGGTTTTGGTAGACTCTTATTCAAATTGGTTTGAGATTGATCTACTAACTAACCTAACATGCATTTCTGTTATTATTAAGTTGAAACATCATTTCTCAGTTCACGGTAGTCCACACAAAGTTCTTTCTGACAATGGTACTCAATTTCCTAGCCAGTTGTTTCAGAAATTTGCAAAAAACGGTGGCTTTGTACATGTCACTAGTAGACCTGAATATCCTCACTCAAATGGTCTAGCTGAACGTGCAGTGCAAAGTGCAAAACTGTTACTTGAAAGGTGAAAGCATGACAGCACCTATGTGTTCTTGAATTTGTTTAATCCCAGAAACACAACCCGTGACAATATTCTTGGATCACCTGCTCAAAGACTACTTTCTAGGCAAACTAGTACTATGCTACCCATTACTTCCAGTTTATTAAAGCCAAAACCTAAGAAAAATACTATCATCAAGTCACAATTGGTTAAAAAGCACAATATCCAGAAATCTAGTTTTGACAGCTCAAGCAGATTACTTTTTCTGTTGAGGGAAGGTGAGATGGTACGAATCCAGACAATGAAAGGTTTTGATTGAATTGGACAGATAACAGGGTGTGGAATATAGGAGGAACCAGAGACATCCTCTTCCTGTACCAGAATCATCATCACCATCACAATATTGTTTCTGTGATGCAGACTTCAAATCTAAGTGTGAATCAGACACTGTTTCCATAGCAGAATGTATTCAAAATTCTGATTCCATTCCAGAAAATGTTCCAGACATTCCACATGTCAAACGTATTGCAGAGACAGTTCCGGTTGCTAAATCTAATTCCCCGTTTTATGTCACACAGTGTGGAGGAGTATCAAAGCCTAGTGTGAAATACGCAGCAACGTGGACTTGACTGTATATGTATATATATATATATATATATATATATATATATATATATATATATATATATATATATATATATATATATATATATATATATATATATATATATATATATGTGTGTGTGTGTGTGTGTGTGTATGCATACGTAGTATTGTATAATGCATGACAAAGAATTACCTGTGATTTCTGCATGCTAAATTGACTCATAGCATTGTATGCTCTATTTCTCAGAAGAAGGATGCAGATCAGAATGCAAGTGAAGTGTGCTGTATCTTTAAGAAACATGTCAAGGCTGTATGTGAACGTATAAATTCCAGACACGTGCAATCCCTAGTGCCATTTTATAAGAGCAGCCAGACTGAGTGCATGCGTGATCACAGTTGTTAGCTTGTATATAAGTTACTTAAGTTAAAGTCAGTAAATTTCTATAGTGACGTGTTTGTATAAAATAAAGTTGTTTGAACAGAACCCACGGAGACCCTTATGTTGTGTCCAAAGTAGGAAAGCAACAGATTTAGGGCAGGCAAGGATATAATGCTGGATCGGGTGAGGTTTTTATGGCCCACAGGCAGGGACTAGCGGGATGCATGGCCTTCTTATACCCATGGAAACCAAGGTTTGTATAGCCTTCACTATACTTGTCACGGAGATCTAGCAGAGACAGACTGGGAACATGATGGTATCTCATAAGCTTCTGCCTTGAGGATACTTCTGCAGTACCTCTACATAGTCTTGGCACATGTGGATCTGTACAGCTATCTCTTTGCATCACCTCAGAACCAAACCAGTACCCTGCGTGAATTCTGTGGGATGGCATCCTTTCCTGAGGTGCTTGGTGGAATACATTGCAGTCTTGTCACAATTTGGGCACCATATAGACAACAATGGAGTGGTACCTGAACAAGAAGGGCTACAATTCCTTCAACTACCAGGGAATGGTATATCACCAAAGTGTTGGCCCAGCATCCTGCCAGTGCCCATGAATCTCATATTTGGTAAACAAGCTCCCACTACTACCACTTTATCCATGGTAGGATTCCTCATAGTCATCTAGTTCATAAGTGCAAAGCATTTTTATTGTTCATAATCTTAACTATATCATAATATGTACAGAGGTAGTGTAGGTAGTCCTGAGTACATTTGGGCACCCTTTTTGCTATGTGTTCCCCTAAACATTTTTATTTTGCAGGTGATGCAGACTAGTCTCTTAGATCATGGCTAATGACACAGTCTATAACCCCTGGGTGCTTCAACACTATCCTGTCACAAACATAGATAGTGTTTGAGCAGGTGTTTGTCTGACTGAAATGTGTTTATATAAACTGAATGAGTCTGGGGTACCCTTCAGTATGATACTGCATCCTATGTGCTTATTGCTTGATGCATTCTGCTTAACATGATCATGCAATGGCCTGGTGTGCAATTGCCATTGTAAGTCAACCATAGGGGCAGAGGAGCTCCATCTATCA
Source organism: Protopterus annectens (assembly GCF_019279795.1). NCBI lineage: Eukaryota > Metazoa > Chordata > Ceratodontiformes > Protopteridae > Protopterus > Protopterus annectens. The sequence goes on from NC_056733.1 coordinate 399,588,053, forward strand.
TTCTTCACAGAGGAGACAATAGCATCTTATACAGCTGTGTAGCCAAAAAGGTATTGTCTAGTCTACAACTATGGATCATGATATTTACTTACTATAGGATCCAAAAAGTTCACACGTTATACTTGAGGCATGCTGTATTACTTGTGGGCTACTTTTTGTGTTGCATGGTCAGCTTGCACTGTACATTAGATGTATTTTTTTCTCAACAACAGAAATGTTTGTTTTAATTAGTTGCATCAGTCATGATTTCTGCAGTGCTGAGGGGTAAGTGGCATAAGTGCTTGTTATACTAGCAGTGACTGACTATGTAAATGAAATTCATGTCAAGCAGACTTATGACTGTGCTTTTAGTTTTATATGCAAAGTCCTGAACAGGCTATGGCGATTGACAAAGAATTACAAAGTAGTTCCAGAATAGGAATTGTTTTGCCATCTTAATTATTTCCTGGTATGTGTCTTTCCAGAGTCTTGGAGGATGCCCAATATCCTTCTGTAGAACTGGATTGGCTGGGTGATTACTGTTTTCCTTTTGCTGATGTTAAAAGTGTATCTTGAAGATGGAAGTGTCACAAACAATGTCCTCTATAGATAGTGTGGGTGTTGACCCCATAGATCAAGAAGAAGTGCTGACATGTGTGATGAATTCTGGCAAGGTCCTGGTGATTTCTTCTTTGTGAAATGCACTAAAATGCCTGTGGCAATTTTCTAAGATGCTCATGATGTGTGGCCTTCACATTCACCATGTGTGCATAAAGTTACCTGGCCACAGCTTCCTGTGGTCCCAATAATGTCTGGCAAGCCTTTACAATTGTGCACATGGAGGCAGCCATGGATGTTGTGTGTGCAACCATACTGTGCATGAAAATCGTGTTTGCATTGTCCCTGGCTTCAACCATTCCCACGTAGTGGTAAAAGTCCTGTAGTATAGCCTGCAGTACTCTAGCCATCTGTACCTTGCAGTAGCTTGTGCATGAACTATGCCTATACCATGGCATATCTGGTGCTGGGCAACCAAGGCCTTGCATGTCTCTGAGACATACTTTCACCTGGCACCTCTGCATACAGGTGTAACACTGAGTAATGCTACTTCTTAATGGGTAATTTCTTCAACAATGGTTCAGACTGTCCACAAGTAACAGCTGTTGAACTGACTGTTGTCTTCCTACTTTCCCCTGATGTAATTACCCAGCATCATTTTGTTCAGTCTGTGACCCATTCTAACTGCCTAATTCATTGTCCACATGCACTATAGAGTGTCGTGCAAATACATTTTCTGACTATGTGCCAATGTACTGAGTTTTTAACATGACAATTAAAGTTATGGCATCATCGCCGACTAGCTGGCTACCATCTTGCTGTCAACATCAGCCTTCTATGCTACTTCACAGGATGAGTTTGGCTCTTGTACTGACACTACATGTGGTTAATGTGACCTGTGTACATAGGAGGACTGAACTTACCATGCATTGATTGCAGATTCTCTATTTCCTCTGAAGTTGATAGCACATAATGAAGAGACATTTAATTAAGAGGGACTCATGCACGTGTTATGTCAAAGACATTTTAACATTGAAAAAAGCAAGATAAGGTACACTGACTAACCTTCAACACTGCCCAACTATATTTTTTGCAGGGGTGAGCATGTCCTTATGTCAATACCACCTCTCTTGATGCCAGTAGTGCCCTCATCTGCACTGAATTCATTACCCATTATAGACAGACGGTACTCCCATTTCGCTTTAAGAAATGGAGTACAGAGGGACCAGCACCAGTGATGTGGAAATGCATTCTGCCTAGTTTTGCTCCTGGCATCTCCTACCATATCATTGGCTCTTTTCCTGCATTCTGCTAGGTTATGGTTCCTCCTTCTTCCAGCATTAATATTAGATACCACTTGACTCCACACCTTAGCTTTTTCTGCCTGTTTGTGCCCACCTTTTCAAAGAGTTATGAACTCTATGTCCTCAGAGAATGCATGAAGTTGTAAATATCCTCAGGATTTAAGTTACCTCTCCTATGTCTTGGTCCCTGCTGTTGCATCATGTTGTAGCCTGCACTCATAATGTGACAAAAGTGACAAAGTGACACCAGACATCCTTGCATAACTATACCTCACACTAGTAATGCTGACTAGCTGTTTCCCAGTCTTCTTATCCATTCTGCCTATGTTATGTTTCCTGTGCTATAGTAGTGATTCAATTGGATGTATATGCTGACTGGTGAGAGTATGGTATGGAGAAGATTACTGTAGATAATTAATTATTTCAAATCATCTGCCATTTACTATTAATCTATTCCTTCCCCATTAAAAGTGGCAAATGTCAGAGTAACCCCTTGACACATGTAGACAGCACTGAAAAGTGGCACCTCACATACTCCTAATCATGTCATTCAGGAATGATGGAAATAACAATAATAAATTTCAGGTCTTAATGCTACTGTTCAACAGATCTCACTGAACTGCATCAAATATGGCTTTTCTAATTAATTCCTGTTTATCAATTTTGTTAAGAAATGAGTTTGTTCTATTCATACTTATTGTTGGATGCTTGAGAAGAATGCATATTGATGCAGAATAAAAAATGGCATAAGCTGGGTCTTATTTAGAAAGTTCTTATGAAAAAGAGTCTTAGCCATGCTAAACTCTATGAATCAGATTGCTGCACTCATGTGTGTATGTTCTTATAGGTGAAAATGCATTCGACTGATAGGGGTATGATACACTGACAGACAATTATTTATTTATTTTCTTATTTATTAGGTTCATATGTATATACTAAGGTAATGACCATCAATGCCTTTATAAGCCTAGTCATGCAACTCAACACAATGGGGTTGTGCCCCCATGTATCATGCGTGTCTATTTGGAGAGGTATATTATTTGGGAGATTGCTAAAGGTTTAGTGAGGGAGAGGTATGCTACTTCAAGAATATTTGCTGTCAGCCTCTGTCTATTAGAGATATCACTGCCAGAATGGGGGTGAATTTTCATTTTATAATCCAATTGTCAAGGTTACACTTAAATTGGGTTAGGGATAGACTCTGCTTCACATGGATGGGGAACCTATTCCAGGCCATGGGTGTACTTTGTGACACACATCTGCCTCACCAGCATGTTATATTTATGCTGTAAGCAAAGTTAAATCCTTGGACCTCATGTTTCTGGTGCTGTTCATTTTGTGGATGGGCAAAAGGTCTATGAGCGCTGGATCTGAGGATGCCTTACATGCCAGCCATAGTTCTCATCTTTGTAAACTGTAGAAGGCTGAGTATAGAGACAGAGCTTTAAGGTTGTCTGTATAGGGCAATGTACCCTGGATTGTCTTGGTGAGGAACCCTTGTGGGTATTAAAACTGTTGCTTATACCTGGTCAGAGACATGCCGTAAGGAACCTTGTACTCAGTTATGGGGAGGTTAATGGCTATGTAAAGTGGTACTATAATGTCCTTGGACATGGATGCCAAACTGTTACTTATAAGTTGTAAGACATAGAATGATTTTTTTTAATACCTTGGCTACATGTTGGTCAAAGGCCAGACTACTTTCTATATATGTATTCAGATCCATAACTATCTGGTCAACTCTCAGGGTATCTTATTGATGACATAATTACTCTGGGTGGGGATTTTCCCAAAAGCCAGTATAATGGGCTTTTTGGCAGTGAGTTTTAGTTTGTGGCTTTGGCACCAGTCATTTCTCTGTGTTAGACCCGTTTGCTGGATATTAGTGTCATAGAGGGAATCTATGATAGCTCCCAATTTCCAGTTATCTATGAACTCGGTGACACAGAGACCCATGACATTAACCTTGACCTCTAAGAAGTAGATGCTTAACAGGAAAGGGCCCATCACTGAGCCCTAAGGTACTCCCCTGATGACTGGTCTCTTTGTGAAGGTGGATTCACCAATCCTAACTTCTTTGGTCCTATCTATGAGCTAGCTGGAAATCCAGTGAGTTGTGTATGGATTTATGCCTAATTTGGTAATTTTTTCAACAATATCTGAATGGGGTATTTTACTGCATACCTCAGGCAGGTCTAGGTATGCAACATGCACCATTTTCCCCTCCTCCATTGTCTCAGTGACCCTTTCAAAGAAGTCTACCAGATTAAATAGGAATGACCTTCCACTGACAAAACCAAATGTCTTTAATGATCATTTCCATAATTCATTCCATTTGTACATTAGACTATGCAGCCTAATGTGTCTGTAGTTTCTGGGGTCAAGTGATGATCCACACTTGTGAACATGGACAACCATTGCAGTCCTCCATTCATGTGATATGTAGCCTGTTTTGAGGCTGCATTTGAAAAGTGTCTCAAGTAGTCATGGTAGGCCATGTTTAAAGCTATTTAGGAGGTAAACCAGGATATTGTCTGTGCTTGTTAAGGCTACACTACATTTTTGCTCTTAGTGAGTGTTACCATGACCTGCTTCCTGTAATAGTTGGGGGGTTATATTACTTGGGATTTTACAGGAAGTGTCAGGGGGTGGTGGGGTGCAGTTAGAGCTCAATTTGTCGGTTAGTAGATTCACTCTGCTTGGTGAAGGTGGTATCATGTACCACTAGTTCATCACACTGCTGTGTGTTGAACTGACTGGTAGCACAGCACACTGCTTTGTGTAGAACTGGTGGTACAGCACACTGCTGTGTGTAGAACTGGTGGTACAGCGCATTGCTGTGTGTAGGTTTGGTGGTACAGCACACTGCTGTATGTAGAACTGGTGGTACAGCGCACTGCTGACTGCTGTGTGTAGAACTGCTGGTGCAGCACACTGCTGTGTGTAGAACTGGTGGTACAGCGCACTGCTGACTGCTGTGTGTAGAACTGGTGGTACAGCACACTGCTGTGTGTAGAACTGGTGGTACAGCGCATTGCTGTGTGTAGGTTTGGTGGTACAGCACACTGCTGTATGTAGAACTGGTGGTACAGCGCACTGCTGACTGCTGTGTGTAGAACTGCTGGTGCAGCACACTGCTGTGTGTAGAACTGGTGGTACAGCTCACTGCTGTATGTAGAATTGGTGGTACAGCACACTGCTGTGTGTAGAACTGGTGGTACAGAACACTGCTGTGTGTAGAACTGGTGGTACAGAACACTGCTGTATGTATAACTGGTAGTAAAGCACACTGCTGTGTGTAGAACTGGTGGTGCAGCTCACTGCTGTGTGTAGAACTGGTGTACAACACACTGCTGTGTGTAGGTTTGGTGGTACAGCACACTGCTGTGTGTAGAACTGGTGGTACAGCGCACTGCTGACTGCTGTGTGTAGAACTGGTGGTACAGCTCACTGCTGTGTGTAGAACTGGTGGTACAGAACACTGCTGTGTGTAGAACTGGTGGTACAGAACACTGCTGTGTGTAGAACTGGTGGTACAGAACACTGCTGTATGTATAACTGGTAGTAAAGCACACTGCTGTGTGTAGAACTGGTGGTGCAGCTCACTGCTGTGTGTAGAACTGGTGTACAACACACTGCTGTGTGTAGGTTTGGTGGTACAGCACACTGCTGTGTGTAGAACTGGTGGTGCAGCACACTGCTGTGTGTAGAACTGGTGGTGCAGCTCACTGCTGTATGTAGAACTGGTGGTACAGCACACTGCTGTGTGTAGAACTGGTGGTGCAGCTCACTGCTGTATGTAGAACTGGTGGTACAGCGCACTGCTGTATGTAGAACTGCTGGTGCAGCACACTGCTGTGTGTAGAACTGGTGGTACAGCGCACTGCTGACTGCTGTGTGTAGAACTGGTGGTACAGCTCACTGCTGTATGTAGAATTGGTGGTACAGCACACTGCTGTGTGTAGAACTGGTGGTACAGAACACTGCTGTGTGTAGAACTGGTGGTACAGAACACTGCTGTATGTATAACTGGTAGTAAAGCACACTGCTGTGTGTAGAACTGGTGGTGCAGCTCACTGCTGTGTGTAGAACTGGTGTACAACACACTGCTGTGTGTAGGTTTGGTGGTACAGCACACTGCTGTGTGTAGAACTGGTGGTGCAGCACACTGCTGTATGTAGAACTGGTGGTACAGCCCACTGCTGTGTGTAGAATTGGTGGTACAGCGCACTGCTTTGTGTAGAACAGGTGGTACAGCTCAATGTTGTGTGTAGAACTGGTGGTACACAACACTGCAGTGTGTTACCTGTAAGGTTTTGCATATAGCTGTAGAAGGCCTTGTGGCTGACTTTAGACTGAAAGGCTAATTTGACCTAATAATTGTCATTATTGGATTGAATTAGTCCTCTTAGTTTCTTGTTTAGTTTAATTAATGAGATCTTGTCATTATGAGAGTTGTTCTTTCTAATTTTGACCAAGCATTTTTTTCCTTTTGTTATATATCCTATTAAGGTTAGGAAGCCACCACTGTGGTCTGTTTTTTGGCTTAATTCAGGGATTACTTCTGGTAGGCACAGCAACCTCTATGCAACTGTTTCCATGGCTGACAAGGTTTCTGTGAACTGCTCTGCATAGATTGCTATGAACTTGAGTTTAGAGGGGGGACGCGTTTTGACAAGCTGTCAGTTAATAGGGTATAGTTTGCTTTAGAATAGTTCCTAACTGTTACAGAGTTTGCTGGCTTTTCCAAGTTGATTTTTATTTTGAAGGAGACAGCTTTGTGATCTGACTATACCTGTGAGGACATGACATGGCGGGATCTCCCATATTGGTGAGTACTAGGTCCAGTATGCTTGAACCTCTGGCTAGATTGTGCAATATCTGGTCAAGAGTATTTGTGTTAATAACATCCAGGAAACATTGTGCCTGCAAGTTGAAGGCAGTGTATGTTTCCCAGTCTATTAAGCATTAGTTGAAGTCTCCCATGAATAGGGTAGTTGGTTGAATGTCAAGTGCATCCAGTATGTCTAAATATGAGATATGGGATTATAGTAGCATAGATGGTGACCTATAGCTTATTAGGATATTGGAAGGAATTATATCTGTGGTGATCTGCACATAGATAAACTCCTGGACATTATCCTGTTTAATCAACCTAGAGGTATACTTGTTGTTAATGTAGATCAAGACACCTGCACCTTTAATCCCTGTCTGTGTGGCTGATAGTTTAAATGTGTGGAAGGCTGCAGTGCATTCTGCAGCTTTAAACCATGTCTTGATAATGGCACAGACATGAGGAAGGCTTATAGAGTCTGAAGTTTCTTTTTAAGGCTCCTTGCATTCAGCATTAGCACCTTTAAGTTGCTTTGGATTTTATTTACTATGTCAGTAGTTTTGTCAGTTTGGCACTGCAGAGAAAAAGACTCTAAGGGGGAGGACAATGATTAACCAATATCTGAAAGCCACATGGGTACAGGTGCACTCCATTTTGGGTAATAAATTTGGTCAGTTAACCATGTCCTCCCATGCTGAAAAATATTGAATCCCCCTGGAATGACACTAGCAACTAAGCCAATTGTTCATGTCAATCATTTCTTGTTCATATTGTGTCACCATTTTTGGTGAATGATGAATGCTGCTCAATACAGGGCATATATCTGTCTGAGACATATTCTAAAAGATTCATAATGTCTCACTTGATATAGTCCAGTGAGGTAAAGCCTCAGGTCATTTATACCCATATTTATTATAACAGAATCATACTGTTAACTGTGGTGCTTTGACTTTAGTGTGTGCATTTCCTGGCAAATCCTGGCTCCAGGTAAGCAACTAACTGTTATCTTCTCCTTGTGCAGTCTGGTAAATGGGGCATCTGTGTGTCTAATAATGGAGTACCGTATGACAATAATCCTGGGTAATGTATCTGCTTGCCTTGTGGGCTACATTCTTGGGAGTCCCTTGGGTGAAGTCAATTGAGTGATGTTGGGTGTTGCTTTTCATGTGTATACTTTAGAGATTGCTGAAGACAGGCATCGCTATTTGTAGGGTTAGGCGGTCTTTGAGGTTTGGGAAGACTGCCTTTTAGTACCTAAGCATAAGATGGTCTATATGTGTGGTGGACACTATGTGCGTTAGTTGTAGTGTGTGTGTTCTTGATAACCTTGTTTATAAGTGAGTTTTTTGCCTTCAATGATATTATGTATGCACATCTCTTGCATACTATGTTAGTTTCTTTAAGGATTAAAAGGTTGTCTGTGAACATGAGGCAATTGTCTCAGGATGTCCGTATCATATAGTGAGCTGGATACTGAGACATTTGGTAATTGCATATCCATGTTGTCTGGACCTGTATTCGGGTAGGCTACTATGGTTGAGGACTGGGTTATACAAAGGTCTCCTAAGGTGATATCTAGAATTAGGGATTAGAGCTAGATAGTGTTAAATATGGTATTGGTGCTGTTTGATGTGCAAACTAGCTGCTCAAAGCTTAACTTTGTGTGCAATGCCTCACCAAGTTACAGGTTACAATCATAATAATAGTTATATAAGTACATTTTACTCTACAAGTGTTTGTTTCTGTACAGGGCACTGACAACTGTGACTGCATGGTGGGCCGTTCTGTGTAAACATGCCTAATTTATAGCAACAGAAAATAAACTGAAATCTAACTCCTGATCCCTCAGGCCAATATGTGACTACACTTCAAACTTTTCTGTAGTGCTTCCCAACTCAGAAAGACCAGGCAAATACCTTCTGCCACATGATAGATGATCTGGTCCTCTTAATGTAAAATACATCAGAAAGAAACCTGCAGGTGCAATGCAACAACAAAACAATGTATTCCCTGGCTTGATCACTTTACTGCAAGGCAATTTAAATGCAAACAGTTTAGTAAGCAAAATGTTGAGGAGACAGATGAGTTTTACACCAAAAGTACTTCAAATGCTCTTTAAATGCAGTTAAATATTTGAGTAGCAGGATGGTCTGACTTGACAGAGCCCCATGTTCAGTGGAGGCCCAGGGAAGAAAGCTCCACGTGAATTTCCAAAACAATAAATAAAATTTTAAAATACAATGTTCAAACAGGTGTACAGCACAAAATTCAACAATTTCTTAATACATATTTATTTTTTTATTTAACATTTGTTTACCGGGAAAGTCTGATTAGAGGCAGGTCCTTTTTCAGCAGAGGCCCGGGGAGAAAAGCTCCATGAGTAACAGTAAATTTTCATGCACACATTACAATAATCAAAAAGTATAAAGTAAACAAAATGTAGTATACATAAGAACATACAAATTTGTTACATCTTGACAACAAAACCTAGGCTTTGAACATAGCTAGTACTACTTGTAGGTGTGACTTATGTCAAGATATAAGGTTAAGAGAGGTCGGTAAGAACCAAGGATTAAACACCAGGGGAGAAGTTGGATATGTTTTGGGTATACTATGATGTATCAGAGCATTCATGAGGGGTTAATACAGGAACACAGCCACTTATTGTTTTCGATAAGCTTTAAGTGATGGCTTAAAGTGGTTAGTGGATGAGATTGAGAGAATGGAGTTAGGAAAGGAGTTCCATATACGGGATACATAGTTGGAAAATAAAGAATCTCCTGCAGTGTTGTTGGTCTTGGAGACGGTGAGTAAGTTCTTGTTGTTACAGTGAAGTGGTCTGCTGGAACTGTAAGGAATGATGAGATTTTGTAGTGTAGGGGTTCTAGCTGGTTGTGTTACAGTTTTGTGAGTTTTAGAGAGTTAGTTGTAAAGAATAATGTTGAGAAGCTCAAGCCACTCTAGTATCCTTAAAGCTGTACAATGATAAATTCTATATGGGCAGTCAGATGCAAACTTAGCAATTTTATTATAACATGCTTCTAGCGTAGATAAGTCAGTTTTCCTTAGACAAGTTAAAATTGGAGGTACATATAGTAGAGTGGAGAGCAGATGGGTTTGTGTTAATGTAATTTTGGCCATTGTGGCCAGGAACCTTTTGTGCTTATATAGACTTCCAAGTTTCTTATGGACTTTTTTATAGATAGGGAGACAAGCTAGTCAAATTTTAGGGTATTGTCTATTTCCACTCCAAGAAACTTTGTATGAGTTATCGGGGAGATCAAAGTATTGTCTTTGGCTGTTATGTTAAATGTTGGGCATGAGATATATGTCTTGTTAGGTTTGAAGAGTAATAATTTAGCTTTGTTTGGGATTAGGATTATATGGGCATTTGCTAGCCATGTTTCAACAGAAGTGAAAGATTCCTGTGTTTGAGAATGAAGAGTTGATAGAGAAGTGTCAGCACAGATAAGTGTTGAATCATCTGCATACTGTCTTATAGAATCATGTGAAGTAGCTGTGTGTAGATTATTAGTAAAGAGGGAGAAAAGGAGAGGTCCCAAGATAGACCCTTGGGGGACACCAATGGATAAAGGAAGGCATGGAAATAGGTCACCCTGACATAGAACAGATTGTTGATGGCCAGATAAATAGTTATGAAACCATGCTGTGGCAGATGGTGAGAAGGATAGTTCAGTTAGTACATCTATTAGTTTGGAATAGGAGACCATATCAAAAGCTTTTGATAAGTCTAGAAAGATGGTAGATACAAAGTTGTTGTTATTCCTGTGATGGTTTACGGTATTAGTAAGGGATAAGAGATGTGCAGTGGTAGTTATGTGATGGGTAAAACCCATGCTGAGTGTTTCTGAGAAGGTTATTTGTTAGTAAGAATTTCATGACCTGGAGATGAATACACCTTTCGAGTAGCTTAGAAAGAGGTGAAAGAATAGCAATCGGCCGATAGTTTGTAAGTTCTGTGGAAGGTCCCCCTTTATGAAGTGGGATTACATGGGAAATTTTTCACAGTTGAGGGACCTTGTTTTGAAGAATGGATCTATTAATGAGGATTGATACTGGGAAGGCTATAGATTCTGTTGCAATTTTAAGGTATTCACTGGGTAAGTTATCTAGGCAAGTGTAGTAGGTTTTAGTTTCTGTAGTAGTTTTTTTCAGGAGCGGCTCATGATATAGGACTGCAGAACTGCAGCCCCCTCACCTAAAGAAAGAAGAAAATCCCTCCCTGTACAAAAGAAAGACCCCCCACCTGTACAAGAAAATAAAAAAAATCACAAGTCCCAGAACTCCATTCATGTGTGCTTGAAGTTACTCACAGAACTCCAGACTGCTGTTAGGCAGTCTAGATAGAGGAGAAATGTGTGTGTGTGTGTGTGTGTGTGTGTGTGTGTGTGAAATGCCCCAGTTGTTATATACTGGTGGCTACAGAGAACACATGGTGATGGGTAGAGAACACTCAGGCTTGAACCCTGTACCTTGGGTGCAGGTGGCAAGACCTGAATTTCCTACTCAATACCATTTGTGAAAATTTTGCAGATGTTTGCCTCATATTTGTTCTGTTCCTCATAAAATCTGTGGTTTCTGTGTGTTTGTTTTTCTTTGCATTGTCAATAGTGCTGTGGTGCACTGGTAGCATTGTTGTCTGACAGCTATAGGTTCTCTGGTTTGATTCTTGGCTGGAATGCCTGTGGAGTCTATATATCCTCCCATCTTATAAAGAACATGTGTCTGGAGTGTTTCTTCCTGCTCTGCTGAAAATTGGCTTTTGTTTCAAGTCAGACTTTCCTGGTTAACAAATGTTTAATAAAAATAACAGGCATTTGAATTTCTGACTTCATATTCTTCTCAAAGTACATGGTAACACAAAACATTTTATTCTAGCAATGTTATAAGTTTATAACATGGATATTTGAAATTTGTCCCTATTTTGGGACTGTATTCCCCCATTATTGGCTTCATCCAGGTTTTTTGTGCTAAGGTTGAGAGCTATAGTGAGAACTGAATTCACTAAATATGTTTGAGGGCTGTATTCCTCCATTATTGGCTTTGTTCAGGTGTTTTGTGCTAAGCGGTTGTTAGCTATGGTGAGAACTGAATTCACTAAATGGTAGACATTTAAGTTTCAGTCTTCGTCTCTCTCACAAAACATGATTTGGCATAGTGGTATGTTGCTCTGACTGTTTTGCACAGGGTCCCCTGGGTTCAAGACTTGGCAGTGAAATGTATGGTGGTAACACAGCATTTTAGTCTAGCAACTTTCCAACATTATACAAGCAATGTTTAAAATGTGTCCCTGGATTTTGGGCTCCCCCCCCAAAAAAAAGTTGGCTTTTTCCAGATTTCTTGTGCTGCAAAGTTCAGAGATACAGCTGAGTGTCGAGTAGATTTTACAAGGAGATGAGAGCTGCAGGGGAACAAAAGTTTAATGCTGCTTATGCTGAGTAAGCTTGCATTGTTAATAGCACAACAGGTAGTGTACTTGCTTTTGATGCAGAAGGTTGTGGGTTCTACTCCCACAGTAGGTAGATGTATTGCTGATACTATACTGTGTTGTAAAGAGGGTGGATGCTGCAGTCCTTTTTGGCGAAGATAGCTAGTAGCTATGAACCTGTTATCAGCTTGCCATCCATTCCCTATTGTGATATTACTAGCTTATCTTTTTTTTAATGCGACATAGGCAATTTATTCCTCAAGGGCAACAGGCACTTTATTTGTAGCTGAAACAATGACATATAAAGTTGTTTGCGAGCAGCAACCTCTTCATTAGTTACAGATTTCTTTAATGTGGAATTATTTAGATGACTTACTTCTTCAGAGTGTGCATATTTACTGATACTGGTGGACTTTAGAAGTTTGAGTAGACTTTTTTTATGACAGAAATGTTCTGAATTGGGCAGTTTTGTCATTAATGGTGCATTCATTTTGTTTCATTGTTTACTGGAAAAATGTTCAAAACAATAAATTGAAAATGCCCTCTAACAACTGTACAGTATTATACAAGGAATGTAATTTAATACAATCAGGAAGGTGTATCAAAGAGCAAGTGTATGTTTCATGTTCAAGGGGTCTATGATTTTGAAAACAGCCCAATGTTAACCTTTATCTGCCACTGGCAAAATATATTTTCTTTGAATGTGGGTTTCAATGCTGTTTCAATGAATGTGAGTTTCAAGGGCAGAGAAGTTTTAATGCTAAGTCTATTTTCATTGTGAGACTGCATTGCTTTGTTTAGCAGATATCTATTAAAGTGTGTGCTGTAAAATGCAAAATAAAACTTTTAAATGAAATCAAAATCATTGCAGAAGTAAAGCAGTATGCACATTACAATGTTTATGGTAAATGGGGTGAAATAACCAAGGGATGGGACACTGGAATGGCTGCAGAGGGGAGGCTCCATTCGACCATGATTTTGTGAGGGGGAAAGGGCAGCAAACTCATAGATGGCCCCAGCTGAACTATACCTCTCAACTGTCCAGATTTTTGCAAAATGAATAGATTTTTGTTTCTTATTTTTGGTTTGTTCCTCATAAAATGTGTGGTTTTCTAGCAAATCATTTAGGAATGAAGTCACTAAATGACAGGTATTGAGTTTCAGATATCATAACCTTCAGAAAAATGCATGCTAAAGCAAGACCTGTTATTCTATTAACTGTCTTAAGTTTATACAATAACAATTTTTAGTACTGTTTGTATGTTTCCCCCAATATATTTGGCCCTGTCCAGATTTCCTGCATTAAGAGGTTGAGAGGTGCATGCAAATAAATCACTTTATAGAATTAGGAATATCCAAACCTCTCAACTGTCCCCAATTTTGTCTCAAAATGTTGCTCTCTCCTAATAATCCCTCTGCAAAATGGCAATTTTGGAAGAAAACGTGGAGGGTTTACAATTATTATTACATTATAGCTGTAATGATCAGAGTTATAGATTACTTTTATTTCAGAAATGCATGTAGATGCTCTTATTTTGTCAGCTACTCAAGTTAACAGTACTAATATTAAAAAAGTGTCCCTTCTTTGACAGGTTCCCAGCTGTATTGTGTGGCAATTTTATATTTTTGCATCACATTTTTGGTCTGTTTTTGATAAAATTGTGGCTTTCTGGCAAATTAGTGGCAAATCATTAAAGAATGAAGTTAAAAAATAATGGCAGACATTTGAGTTTCAGATTTTATACCCTTCAGAAAATTCATACTAATGCAAGATCTACTACTTTCTAAGTTTATAAGAGCAATATTTAAAAACTGTCCTTACTTTTGGGCTTGTGTCCCACTTCTATGTATGGCTTTGTCCAAATTTCTTGCTGTGAGGTATGAGTGTCAGAGCCATCACTGTCAGCCAGAGACATTTGAAATTGTGACATACTTGTTGCACCCCACTCCCCATTGTAGTGGCTCTGGATGTGTCCAAGCAAGGCAAGGAGCAGTTATGCAGTGTAAGTGTGCAGAGTATTCCCCCATCCAAGGTAGACCACGAGTACGATCGTGGCTTTTCATCTGTCTTTGATTTTGCAGAATGTTCTGGTTTTCTGTCATATTTTTATACTGTTGATTTATGCTTCTTATTATTCTATGTTTAAGTAGCAATGCTTTAATGACCATCAGGTAAACTTGTCAGAGATTGTAAGATGCAAGTAAGCTTTAATAAGCATACTGTTAAAGAATTATCAACATTGAAAGCCTTTTCGTTGTTGCCATTCAGAGAATATTTACATAACTAGATAACATATAAGCCTTAGGTATTGAAATGCATATGACAGTATTTGTAATAAAGGACAGGATTACAGTATTTTCAGAAACTCGTTACATTTGTTAGAGACTTCCAGTCATCTTTGCAGGCTTCACCCGTAAACTAAACAGAATGCCAATCAATCATGTGTGGTCCATAACATGTGCAGTAATCCTTTAAGCAAAGTATCTTGAGCTTGTTTCTTGTTTGCTTTTCATTTTTTACTTTGATCATGTTTTCCCCATGAAACAAGTAGATAGTTGTTGTCAGGCAGCAGGTCTTTTTTGGATAAGAAACATTTTTACAAGTGGGGGTATCACACAGAGATTGCTACTTTCAGCATGTTACCTGGTAATTTTATAAAGCTGAATATAAATTATAATTAGAACTGCAGTGCAAGGAGAAGTGGTTTGAGTTGAGTGCTGCTTGTTTTTTTTTTTATACTTGATTCTGACTGGCATTCCAGTAATGTATTTAAAAAGTAATTTATTTTTTCATGCATCATGACCTTTGTGTTTCCATCGAGATATTAAGTAAGCTGTCATGTAGCCAATGCATTGAAATATATTTTTCTTCTACACTTAATTTTGTCTTGATTGGACTTTTATAATGATGGTTTGGTCCCCAGGGCAGCATATTTAATTAAAGTTCCAGTTGTTGTGGTTTTGAGCATAGCCCCACCCCTTTCTAGTTAGCCACACCCCTTCCCATTGGCCCCACACATTAATCTATCTTCTGCAGCCCACCTTTAATTTGAAGTCACCAGCCACCACTGTTTTTTTATAGTGGCTGTAGGAACTGGGGGGAAAGAGAATGAGACATTGCTAGTTGGAGACTTGGCTGGTTTGGTATCAAGAGTAGAGGTTTGCTGTTTGGAAAGGGTAATTATACATTCAGTAAAATGTTCGTTAAAAATGGTAGCTATACTATCAGCATTGTTGTGGATGTTTGACATTGGTGTGGTAGATTTTCTTGGGTGAAGGACTGAGTATATAGCTGGCCAGAATTTTTGAGGTTTTTTATGTGTGTTTTGAATGTTACAATAGAAATTTATTTTATCCTGTTTTATTTGTTTTTTTGCCTTATTTCTAAGTTCTTGATACTGTTGTTTAGAAACTACTTTGTTAGTCTTATGTCACAGTTCCCAGGCTTTATCTCTTGTTTTTAAAAGGGCCCTAGTGTCTTTGCTTAGCCACAGGGCATAGTTTGATTTTACTCTGATGGTTCTAACAGGGGCATGCGCACTTAATATATCTAAGAAAGATTTATTAAAGTGGTTCACTGTATCATCTAGGTCAAGTATTTGAGTGGAGTCCAATTGCACCTCTGTAGGTCAGCTAGTAAGCTGTCAAGATTAACGTTATATTTTTTTCTGAGTTGTTTAAACATATTAGGTCTTGGTGGGAATATATGTTGTTGTATAAGAAATGTGGGTAGGTGGTCGCTCAGACCAACAGGAAGGCAACCTGATTGGGATGAGTGAGAGGAGTTATTTAATAATATCCAATCCAAGGTGGATTGTTTTTTACTAGCTTTATCTGTTCGGGTAGGTTCTTGAATCGTTTGTGTAAAACCATGCAAGTTTATGTGATGGATGGGGTGATCTGTATTACATGCAAACCAGTCTAAATTAAAATCACCCAGTATGAATGTCTCTTGACTAAGGGTACAACTTTCCCAGTGCAATAGGCATTCTATAACTGAGACATTATTTCCAGGTGGGATATAGCAGCCAATTATATTAAGTGTTTTTCTTGAATTTATGGTTAGTGTGGTATAGATGATTTCTGCACTGTCCAGTTGTGGGGGTTTGCATTCAAGGAAGGTTAAAGTGAGATGGTCTTTAAAGAGGACAGCAACTCCACCTCCTCTTTTGTGGAGTCTATCCACCTGCAATGTGAAGTAACCTGGGGGTAGCATTTCATTATCTTTTATACTTGGTTTTAACCATATTTCAGTGATTATGACTATGTCTGGGGAGTCTGTAGCTAGAGTGGCATGGAGGATGTCCAGTTTGTTGACTATACTTCTAATATTAATGTTAATTAGCAATAGGTCTGATTTTATTCTGTTTAGGATTTGATGTGTGGGGGTGTTGAGACTAGAGTGATTAGATGGGTTGGTGTTATCTGAGAGTGGTCCAGGGTTTGGGTGGATGTCACCACTAAGCAGTAGCCTAGAGGCAATGTTGGTAAGTAGTTTCAATCGTTTCATAAGTTCATTGTTGAATAACTGAGGATTATAGTGACTATCTTTAGTAGGTATTAATTTAAATGGAAATTTTGGAGGCTAGTAATATTGACAAGTGTAGGACTGATGATGAGATATGTACATGGAGTAGTATGGTAAGGCGGGTTTGTCGTGTGATGAAAAGTGGGTGTCTAGAATGTGTTGTGGTGATAAGTAGTGAGGTGAGATAGTAATATGAGTACAGCAAGAAGTGATAGGTGAAGCACGAGCATCGTATTGGTCTAGGAGGAGGAAACATGATAACAGGAAGTGCATCTAATTGGATGGAAAGAGTGAGGGAGTGTCTGCCTACTGCTCAAGATTAGAAGCACTGGGGGCGGGTGGGGTATGGGGGCAGGGTAGGGGAGCAGAGTGAACCCCAAGGATGAAGGGAGTGAGCAGAGCAACCCCAGCAGGAGGGATTCCAAATAGAAAAAACAAAAACAATCAGGAGCCAGGAAATGTAAGGAAAAAAAAGCATCACAGTTTTGACAGACTATACACTCTAAATAGCAATAATAAATGTAGCACTAATATAGCCCAGCATAAAAATCCCTGTAAATTATGACAGCAAACAGACAATGCTAAAAAGGCATATGCATATAAAAAGAGAAAAGACTTGCAGTGAGCACAGACAGCAGACTAAAGGATGCTCCTGCAGGTTGGGACTATACTACATTTTAAAGATGGCTCCCAGAGGAGTGGGTATTGATATAGCCTCCTATGAGAATGGCTCAAGGGAGGGGGGATAGCAATTATCAATGTGAGATTCGGTGGTTATAACTGATTGCAGATCAACCCCAGCAGGAGGGATTCCAAATAGAAAAGAAAAAAAACAATCAAGAGCCAAGTAATATAAGTAAGACAATACACTATGTTAGAGCTTTTCAGCTTACAGAAGCCAAATGCTGCTAGCAAGCTCTATAAGGATGAGTAGAGCTAAACTGGGACTGAACTAAAGGTCTATTTTGGGATAGTTTTAACCTTAGACTCCGGAGCTCACCTGTTTGTATACAGAGGGAATAAGAAATTTATACAGTTAGTAGAGTATGTTCCTACCCAGTGGCTGACTTCATTAAAGCTCTCCAAGTTAGAAGCTGAATGGAGCTCAATGCAGTTGTGGTCACCTCACAATGATGGTCACAAAGTAAGAGAAAATTGTTAAATGCAATTCAATGACATTCACCTAATAATTAATTCTGTGTTTAAAAGTTGAGATTTCCCAAGGCTGATTTGAGCTTCTGCTAAAACTTTGCTTCAGAACCAAAGGTGGGGAGGGGAGGTGCAATTCTGAGGCTTATGGATGGTCTGAGCAAACTAATAATTAATTCTACTTGAAGGCTTGATCTTTAAAAGTTGAGATTGCCCAGGGCTGATTTGAGCTTCTGCTGAAAATTTGCTTTAGATCCGAAGGTGTGGGTGGGGGGGGGGCTGTCCCGAGGCTTGTGGATGGCCCAAGCAAACTAATAATTAATTCTACTGGAAGGCTTGTGTTTAAAAGTTGAGATTTCCCAAGGCTGATTTGAGCTTCTTCTGAAAATTTGCTTCAGAGCCAAAGGTGGGGGTGATCCCGAGGCTTGTGGATGGCACAAGCAAAAGTGAGCACAGACAGCAGACTAAGGAAAGCTCCTGCTGGTTGGGACTAGACTACATTTTAAAGATGGCTCCCAGAGAGATGAGAAGCATACATTCAGCAAAGTGTAACAATGATAATATGAGTACACCTTACTTAGTGAATTGAGATGGATTATAGATTGATGTGCTAGTGAATGACACAAGCACTCCTTAGACACACTCCAGTACTCTATAACTTTAGCATGGTATGTATATACTTATAAGATTTGCAGTGACCAATTAAACTTTGCCATTGCTTTTAATTTAAAGTTTTACTTTTCAGTGGCAGTCCCTACCACTGTGTACAAAACCTAACCATAACCTACTTCAAGAAAACAAAAAACATACTAATGACACACTGTAATGGCATGCTTCTAGAGATGTGTTTTTTGAACACCTAAAAGTACAACAGGAATAAAATTTACCATGTATTAACATTGACAAATAAGACACCACATAAAAAAAACACATTACATAAAGACAAAATTTCAAAAAATAATAGTGATACAGACATCTGCCCTGTTGTTAAAGTACATAATGGTTTTCTTTTATTTGCCAAATGAAACAGTGGGATTGGAAAAGAAGTGAAACAGCATCTGAATTCTGTAGTCCAGTTATTATACTGAACCTTTGCAGTGCTGTTGGTTCTATAGGTAGTAGCTATATATGAGTATATGGTTGAGCATTTCAGTGTAACACATGAGAGGGTGTGATAAACACCCTCATATCTACTACATCAGACTTTGAAATTTTAATTTTGGATAGGTACTTTGCAATTATAGTATCTGCTAAATCCTAAGGTCGAGCCCCAGGCTGGTCAGACAAGAAGACCAAAATCCACCTCTATTTTGCTACAGGAGTCATACCTGCAGTCGATGGAGCAGGCACTTCCATCTCCTAGTGGAAGAAAGTTGGCATTAGGTAGGAGTTGGGGTACTGTGTCATGTCCATCATGAATCCCCCATTCTAGGCAGCAGTGCAGGCATAAGTATGATAGCCTACAGAGGTGGAGGAGTGACCAGCTGGCTTGCTGTGTTTTAGCGGCTCAGGAAAGAAGGCTGGTAAATTATTTTTTATTTCTTATACAGCAGTACGGCAGAGTTTTTATATATATATATATATATATATATATATATATATATATATATATATATATATATATATCTATATATATATGTAAAATAGAAAATATATATGTGTGTGTGTATGTGGCCTCTGTGTCTGTGTATATTTCTGTATGATATGCGCATGTTTATATCTAAAACTCACTGAAAATGAAAATGCAAAATTAAAAACAATACAAATGTAATGCTTATGTCTGTTTTACTGTTGATTCCCTGTCACACCTGCACGTTTTCCATGGAATGTTTATCACCTGCAGTTGTTAAACATTGTTAACTACTTAGTCAAATGAAAAATTGAATTTGCAGTGGGAAATATGTTTTACAATACCATCTATACACATATAGATATTGCCTTTGGTGATTTGAAGTTCTGTCTACTTACAAAATGGCTAACAGGAAGCCACCACACCCAACGTAGAGTGGGTGGGGTTGGGGCTGAGAAGCAATTGCCTGATCGGCATACTGTACATTATGATTCCCTTATTGCATACTGCAATGCATTAGGCTATTCTTAAAAATATAGAAGTAATAATATTTAACATAAAACAGAATTAATAGCAGTATTCACCTAAACACAGATAAATGCTGATGTGAGTATTTTATTGTTGATTAGATGGCCCTGGTCACTTGAAATTACCGGTAAAGTTAGCAGGCCTTGTTGAAATGCACACTTCTTTCCTGAAATTGACTATGTGCTAATTTTGCCATGCGTATCAATATGTCAATACCAAATCTATCCCCATCTATTCACAGACAGTCTGATATCTCTGCATATATCAAGTGAGGAATGTTGACTATGGGCTGTAGCAATTTGTTAAACACCATATTAATTAGGAATGGAAATAAGAGGTTCTCAAGGACTGGCCATTTCTGAACTCTGCTGTAAGCCTGCATGACATACTCTAACAAGGCATGTCACACATTTAAAGAATAGCATGTTACATTTCCTCTGGAAAACACAGTGAAGTGCTTCCTAAAATGA
Organism: Protopterus annectens; assembly: GCF_019279795.1. Taxonomy (NCBI): domain Eukaryota; kingdom Metazoa; phylum Chordata; order Ceratodontiformes; family Protopteridae; genus Protopterus; species Protopterus annectens. Next base: position 399,608,422 of record NC_056733.1, read on the forward strand.
GGCATACATGATGTGGAAATGCTTTGACATCAATTAAGAAATTAAGTATTTTCATAGAGGATATATATAAGCAAAATGCTTTCACCTATGATGCGCACACATATGACATGGGTAAATAATTTTTGTTCCTTTCTTTTTTTCATATCTCCATAGCTAAGGTGTAAAAGAATGTGACAGAAGGCAGGGAAAGAGGCAGCTGGAGAGACTTGTGCAGACTGCTTGTAAATAGCAAGCATATTAAAAGTATTGTACAAATATTTAACTAAAAAAAGATGAACTCATTCCTGCAACAAGTGTTGTGTAGTCTAATTGATGGATGCCATAAAAAATAGAAATTAATTTCAAAGTATTTTACTGTGGCACTGCAGATAAATGAAATTAATTATATATGGATAACAATAAAGCATTCATAGATGCTGACATTTTTTTGCCACTTTTGGGTGTTATAATCATCCATAAAGTACTAAAGCAGTAATTCATATACATAACTTAAGAAGTATTAATGTCAAGAGTGATCAACATCTTTTCCCAGAATGCCATCAGTTGTAAGAAGACAGTGCATAGATAGTACTTAGTAGCAGTTTCTGAACTAAATAAATAAATGTTTATTTATTTCATCAAATAAACTCTGTGTTTTCAAAAGACTTTATTCTTGTCCCCATTTCTTTCTCTCTCTCTCTCTCTCTGTCTCTCTTTCTCCCTTTTATTTTACTTTTTCAACAGATCAGACATCCCAGTGGCAGTTCAGCTACATTTCTTCCAGGTAAGAGAAAATTCACCATAACCCCCTCCCCACTAGTGGGTAGCGGCTCAAGCCCTATTGGCCCCCCAGTGTATAACATGAGTTTCAGGGCCTGGCTGAGCCAAGAGTTGAATGGACAGTGGAGAAGACCTTCAACCCATTGAAGGCCTCCTGCAGTGAATGCAAAACTTGTTGACCTGGTTGACTGCAGTCATTGAGCCACTGAAGACCTCCACCCTCACACTTTCAGGGTTCCCCTCTCAAGGTCCATGGGAGGGGGTGATAATTGAATGCTCTGTACCAAGGTGTTTGCTGCACTTTACACCTTCTTACCCTCCTCTTTTGTACCTGCTGCCACCTGTATGTCTTGTCACCCTACCAAAGTCAGCTCATCTTTTTTTTCCTGTCTTTCTTGTCGGTCCTTTATGTTTTGTCAAGTCCTTAACTCTTTCCAAACTTCCGTCCTGCACCATCTCTCTTCCTCCTTCCCCATCTCACCTTTTTAAAAAAAGGAAAAATTGGCACCTGTCATCTACAATAACATAGTACTTCTCCTCCAGCATAACTTTCTTCATGTCTTCATTCTGAATGTCCCTTGTCTTCTCTCTCCCTATTTTCCAGCTTTCCTATCTTCCTCCTTTCCAATATTACAAAACTTCAGTCCAGATGTGCACATAAGAACACCCTTAGAGTCAGTAAATAATAAAACCTACAATTTACTGCTGATTGCTACACTAAATGCAGCTCAGCCAGGTTCTTGTAAACAAGCTCACTCAGCCTTATAGGGAAAGCATCCAAAAGAAATCATCACTTTACGTATATGCACATTTCACTGCAAATAACTGAACTAGTTTAATCCATTTTATAGTGGAGAAGATAGGCAAATCTCTTGCGGACATTTTGGCGTGCCATTATGATTTCAGTAATCAGCACTGTGCATTCATGCTTAGCTAATTTACATATTGGCATGGTGATGCTTTTAGTTGATTTTTCTTGCTCATATGTGAACTTTAGGTTTATGAATATCACCCATTATTCTGCCCTTGATCGCAGTTCAGGCAGTTTATATTATAGTTGTATAGTTTGAGCATTTTTTTTTATCTTTTGCTGCCATCTAGTGGCCTTTTATTTATAACATTTAGCGGCCACAGTGGTGCAGCGGTTAGCATTGTCGCCTCACAGCAAGAGGTTCTCTGGTTCGATCCAAGGCTGGGGTGCCTTCTGTGCGGAGTCTGCATGTCCTTCCTGTGGTCGCATGGGTTTCCTCCGGGTACTCCGGTTTCCACCCACACCCCAAAGACATGCTGTAGGTGGATTGGACACTGTAAATTGGCCCTAGGTGTGAGTGTGTGCCTTCTGTGGAAGGTTGGACGCCGGGCTGGCAACTCGACACTGTAAAACTCCACTGCCAATCATGAGCGGACAGGTGTTCTGCTGTGGCGACTCCTAACCGGGAAAAGCCGAAAGAAGAAGAAGAAGATTAACTTATTTTAAAGCATTGTAGCAAGTCTGAGGAAGTGATGTAACTTAGTCAGTAAGCAGCTTTCTTTTACTTCTAGTCCTCATGGAGTGTAGATATGATCTTCCTTTCACAGGCCCTGGCATTCACATCACCTGTAAGTAATTTGTATGCTGTAATTCTTTTGTATTTAGATGTGCTGTATATTGTATATATTCTGATATGTTATTTGTATTGTGTTGCAGTTTTACAGTATTAAAGTTAAGAAATCTCAGCAAAGCTATAAGAAACCCTGATTCTTTCGCTTATTGGATTTTCTTAAAGTGATAAGCTGTCCATTTAGCTGTACTATGCCCCACACAGTGCTGTGAGAACTGAACAACCATTATTTCAACTGTTGCCATTCACAACCATAAAAGTTTATTCTTAGAGGCAAATTCCTATCAGTTAAGCATGTTTTGTATAGCTTTCTACAGCAGATAATAGTTTTGACTTTTTCTAAACTGTCTGTGTTCTTTGAGTTGTAAGGTTTCTCACAGTTGCTCAGAAAAATGTATTCATTTCTGTACATTGAGTATGTGTGCTGCACCCTTAAACCTAAGGCTGGGATTTATTAGTTGAGAGATGAGATGTTTAGGGATTATTTTGTACATTTATATACTGACCAAATGGTAGAACAGTGAGGAAAATATTCAGAATTATTTGGAGGAGACAGAAATGTTAAAGGTAATGGAAGGTAAGGTAAATTCATTCACCGCTTCCATCAGCATGGAAAAATATGAAATATTATGAGTAGCAGGTTTTCAGGAAGACCCCAAAGAATGACAGGCTTCTGATGTAAATTGGAAGCACGATAAAGGTATCAAGGTACCATAGCTGGTGTTGGTGTTCTGACTTATAAACTAGTCAACAAATCAGGCAATATAGCAGCTATGTCAAAGGTGGGTGAAGTCAAGAGACTGAAAATCATCTTATATCCCAGTATCAAAACTCAGTTATAACTATAAATTCTTTATGCGTTTCAGAGCTATTAGATTAGGAAAGATAATAAATAATATGTGTGGTTCTGTGGGAGGGCGCCAGTCATTATATAACATATTAACGACAGGACTGCTGCTGAAGGCAATCCAAGTTAATCTGGAGGAATTAGTCATAGCAAGTCAAAGTGTAGAAAAGACATTCAGTATATTGGAATGGGAGAGAACTACATTGTTAGGATCTTTTGGTTCACAGAAAAATTTATAGAGTTATTTCTGGCAATATATTCAGATTCAGTGCATTACATAAAAAACATGGGAACCTTTTGCTTCACTTGAAATTAAGTAGGAAGGCTTATCACGGGTGTCCTTTGTCTCTGATGTCATTTGCCTTTTACTTGGAAATGTTGACCTCAATGACTGATATACCTAGTCTGTTTAGTATAAGGAGGGGGTACAACAGTGAAAATATGATGGGTTATATTTAGACAGGTCTGTGAATGGTTGATGTATGGACATACTTAGCAACAGCTGAACAATATTTGAATATCCTTTTCTACTATATGGTAAGGTTTGGTATATTTTTGGAATAGAGGATAAATAAAACCACAACTAGAGTTCTAACCACAAACTAAGTAGTAACATAAAAAAATAAACAAGAATGAAGCAGAAAAGTATGGTAATTAGGCCTAGTAAACTGCATATGGATAAGTGGTAACTATGGGACAAAATAGATAACAGAAGCTTAATATCCATCTCTAAGGACTTATGGGTGTGTCACCTTCCTGTGCTTCCCACTCTCTTTTTCAGATGGTTTATCTTTTTATTGGAAGTATAGGGGATTTATTATTTAACAAGGGGTAGACAGATAGATAGAAATCTTCAAATTAGTTAATGGAATGACTTACGTTATCAGACATTGTGTATGGGATTGATGTTCCATTCCTGTGAATGTTTTTTGCTTTTTTAGCTTACTTACCTTATTGTCTTTTTTTTTTTTTTTACATTTTTGTCTTTAGGGCTATGTTTTTGAGCTGTAATTATATACCTGAAACAGGAGATCTTTAAGTAATACCTCTAAAACATGAAATGGCATTTCTCTCTCTATCTATCAAGAGGTATAGAAACAGAGATTTCATTATATTATTGCTGAAATTCATATAGAGTTGATTTTATAAATAAAGGTTTTAAACGGAAATAAGTGCTCATAAAAAATGGAAATTGTGGGAACAATGCATGCAGAAGTTGTTTTAAAGGGAATGAGGTTTAAGAAAAGGCAGGAATTTAATAATTTATGTAATGTTATTTAGATTATACATCACATATAGTGCTATATATATCCTGCAGTGTTTATAAATGTGAACTTGTTGTTATGGTTTAATTACTTTTATATAAATGTAAGTTTGCCTATGTCAAAAGTGATAATTCAATAAAGGTATTTAAATGAAAGAAGATGGGCATTTGTGGAAAGCTCCATATGTTAAAAATCTGGAACTTTGTCTAGGTGAATCAATACAGGCATAGCTGATGAAGAGAAAAAAAGCAGAGTTTGAGTTGAAAAATTTTAGGGCAGGATTTAAATAAAATGACAAATGTATGTTCTACATTGAAACTGATATACTATTGTTTATCTCATTCTCAACAGCAGGAACTTTGCATGTAAAATATTCATATAATAAATACACTCTTGTTCAGTGAAGTTCATAGATTAGTACTAGGCTAACTGGCCTTGTGGGCCATTTTAAGCCTAGCCAGTTATCCCGTGTGAGAATTAAACCCTCCACCTTATGTTTGTAAGGTTAACCATTATACCAACTTCTCTCCCAACCTCCCAAAGTGCATTTATTTCCCCCTCTCACTGCACAATAACTTTATCAAGAACATAATGGATTAATGCAACCTTCCTACTTTCCAGTATCATATTTTCACCACCCCCCTGTTTAGCAAATTAAGCCTCTCTTATGTATGTTGCCATAATGGTAGCTCTCAATACAGACGTCATGGATTTTTAGATGGTAGTATATTATTTTTCAGTTTTATCATCATATTACTCCCTTACTTAGTCACTGTCAGAATGTCTCACCCCTCCCCTCACTTGCTCTCACACACCCAAGTGCATAGTTATGGACTGCAAGGATGCATTGTTTTACATTCTCACATGTAAAAAATGGCAGTTTTCTACATTTCATTTTCAGCATACATATAAACAGCTACTATCTCTGATAACCTTTTCTTGTTTTATAACAAACACAGTAGTCTCACCTGTATTTAACATCCATCTCTGGCTTAAAGCAAACAGATAACATCACTGAAATATCTAACAGCCGTAGCCATCACATATCTCTAATAGACATCTCCTACCATATAGCATATAGGTAACAATCTCTCATCTCTTATAACCATGTCCTGTCTTACAAAAACAGGCAGTTATCACCTCTCTTTAATTTCCATCTCTGTCTAGCACCAAGCATATAGCTGTCTATCTTTAATGTCCAGCTTTGACTTATTGCAAGCATATAACCATTACCCATATCTAATTGTCAGAGCATCACATATCTCTAACAGACGTCTACTGTCTTG
>NC_056733.1:399619179-399701679 GCF_019279795.1 Protopterus annectens
AATCTGTAGACTTTACTGAACTGTATTGCAAAATTCTACTACACAAGATAATTTATTTTTGCTTAAGCAAAAAGGGAGATGTAAAATGTGAATCCTCTTTCTATAAATAATTAGTGGTCATACAGTGTTGTTTAATCAGTAGTAGATAGCTTCAAAAATCACAAATGATGAGGGGAATTCAGAAAATTGTGTGAAGGGATAAATCAAGCTTGAAAATAGGGACATAGTTCCAAAAACAGGAACATCAAGTACATGGGTAAATTAAGCTTGCAAACAGGGACATACCTCCAAAAAAGGAACATAAGTACACGGGTAATTCAAGCCTGAAATAGGGACTTACCCCTAAAAACAGGAGAATCAAGTGCAAGGGGAATTCAATCTTGAAAATGAGGACATAACTCCAAAAATATGAACATCAAGTACAGGGGTAAATCAAGCTTGAAAATAGGAACATAACTTCAAAAATAGGAGAATCAAATACAGGGGTAATTAAGCCTGAAAATAGGGACATGCCTCACAAAATGGGTCTATATTAGGTCACTGAAATGGCATTCCAGCAAACACCTAACCATCAACCCGTAATCAGCAAAACTTGCTTCAGTGATTCACTATATTCACTAAGGGCAATGAAATAGTTGCCCAAAGCACAACAGACAAGTACTTTGCCCTTTTCTTCTCTGTAGTGTGATCTCAGAGTTGGTATATATAATTGGAGGGAGCCCCCCATTTAGGTGGATTTGATTTAACTGTACATTGGTCCATTCTGCTTTGGATAACTATTTTGTCAACCTTAGTAAATTCAGCAAATTGCTGACACAATTTTCGTTGATTACGGATTGATGATTAGTTGTTCGCCAGAATGCCATTTTGGTGAACTAATATAGACCACCCCAAAATAGGAACATCAAGTACAGGGATAAATCAAGCCTGAAAATATGAACATAACTCTAAAACTAGGAACATCAAGGACAGGGGTAAATCAAGCTTGAAAATATGGACATATCATCAAAAATAGTAACCTCATGTAGAGGGCTAAATCAAGCTGGAAAATTGAGACATACCTCCTACGATCATGTAGAGGGGTCAATCAGGCCAGAAAATATGAATGTTTCTAAAAAATAGGGGCTACCAAGAGGTCTGGCTGTGGCCTATATTGCTCAGGAATCACATTAGTGTATAACATAGAGGATTATAATTAAGGTGCCATTCATAACTTGCTTAATATGTGTTCAAAACATGGATGGTGATGGTGGCCAGGATGACAAGCTGAAAGCAGCATAAAATTTCTGCTCAGCTTTATTCAATTACTTTTGACAGGACTTCTTTGTCATTTTTAAAAATTATCACTTAAAAGGTATGAATTTAACAACTGAGAACTTCCAGGATAATTTTGGTGTAAAAATCAAGTGATATTTTATATATACTCTTGTCAAGCTAAAAGAGGGGGGAAAAAACGGAGAATATCTCTAAAGAAAGATGTACAATTCCATGACTGCTCAACAAGACAATGCAATGAAAAAATAGCTGCAGTCTACCCTTCATAATATTCAAGACTTGGTTCTCAAAATAGACAAACTTGATTATAAAGTAGACATAATAAAAGAGGACTGCACCAAGCACATTGAATTAATAAATTACATTCTTAAACAACAGAAAATCCAGATAGTAGCACTAGAACACTGTGTTTCTAATACTGACTCTAGGTTATCAGAAGAAGAGCACAGTATTGAATTCTTACTGCAACAAAATAACAAACTTACTGAGAAATTATATGATCTGGAAAATAGAGCTAGAAGTAGAGCCAGAAGAAATAACATCAGAATCTACGAGCTTCCAGAAGAAATGGAAGGGTAAAATATGGTGAACCTTCTATCTTCATGGATTCCTAAAATATTGACTCTACCAGACGTTCTATCTTTTGGTATAGAAAAAGCACACAGATAGAAGATGATATTTAAATGCAGTGCTTTTACATATGTAAATGGTTATACTTCTGTCTTTCAAATGTTGCTATTTTATTAATTAGTGGCATTGTTGTGCTGATTTTTCCTTGTTGGGGATTCATGTTTTAAAGCATTTAGCTATATAAAATATCTTTCTAACTTTAGAAGGGGAAAGTGCTGAAAAACAGCTTTCTAATTGACTTATGGCTTGTATAATGCATCGGTGAGCTTTCTAAGTTTAAATGCTTTTTTTTTACAGTTTAAATTTCCTCTGACTTACTTTTGAAGCTTTTCTGAGCTTTTTGTAGTCAGATCAAGCTTCTGAGTCTTCTGAGAGTCTTCATCTTCATGAAGAGATGTTCATGAGTGAACTGCATGTTCAACACAAGAGAAAACTGGAATTTAAAAAAATGGGCTTTTTGATGTTTTTTTTTTATTTATAATCTTCATTTTATTTGAAATTAAAATGTAAGTAAGTATTTTATATAAACGTAATGATTTAATACTTGTATTTAATTTTTGGTTTGTTACAGATTCATGTTTACTTTCAACAGTAAATAGGGAAAGTCTTCAGTGTTATACTTGAACACTTCTTAAAGCTGAACAACATGCTGTTTACTTAATCTATGTTGTATCTGTTGTTCAGTATTTACACTAGGAATCAATAACAATAATAGAGGTTAGCACAATATTGTAGTTCATTAGTTATTATAGCTAATACTTTGAGATGATTAATTAATAAATATCTTTGTTTTATTTACATTTAATCTGTCCAACACGTTATCTCAGTCTTTTATTTCTAATAGCAGTTACAGGAATTAGCCAGTAGATGTCATGCGTTGGTTAGTTAGTGGCTGGTATGAGAAACATAAGTCAGAAATAATATATTCCATGCTGAAGGTTTTTAAACTGTTTGTTTTCATTGTATTTAATGCCATTATGATTTCCTTTAGTATTAGTCCAGAAAAATATTATAAAATGCAATTAACACAACTTATTTTGATTAATGCCAGTATACAAGTGTCTCTCCTTAAATGTAAATGGGCTAAATAACCTTATGAAGAGAAGTAGCATAAATAAATATTTATCATTGCCTAAGGCTGATAATATCTTTCTTCAAGAAGCCCACTTATTGTCAGAAGACTTAAACAGATTATTATTAAAATACTATTTAGTATTGGATAGCTCACATTTTAAATATAAAAGAAGAGCTATCCTTATTTTATGGGGAAATATTAGGAATACTTGAGATGGTAGTAATAAAACTGTGAAAAATCTTTTATACCCTTATAAACAAATATTGGATACCTAGCATTGACAGAAAAACTATAAAGAAGTATTTAGATGGCATGACTGTAAACTCCAGGGGTGAGATATTGTTAGCCAGAAATTTTAACTGTATTTTATTTCATAATGATACCACAAACACTAAATATTTTAACATTTCTTCAACAGTTAAACATTTAAACAATTATATAAATACAGGAAACTTGAAAGACACATTTGAAATAAAATTACCTTCTTCATTAAAATTTACCCACTACTCCTATATATTTGATACACAGGCAAATACAGATAAAGTTTTGGTAACCAGATCTTTACTTTATAAAATAGACAAAGTATTGATTGTTTCATGCCCCTTATCTGATCATAACACCATTACTTTTAAAATAGCTTTTAGCCCTGACAATCTAAACTTTTGTCAAAAAATCCTGACATACATAATTAAAGTAACAAGCTTTCAAAAATGGGTCTTAAAGGAAATTAACCAATTTATAGAATTAAATAATTATCAGGTCTCAGATATGATTTTATGGGATACATTAAAAGTTGTTCTTTTGGGTAAAGTTAAAAATCGGTACTCATCCAAGAGAAAAGAATGGGGTAAGAAGTTAATAGATATGCAAGAAGAAATAGATAAGCTAAAACAGAATATTATACCTAGTGATAAATCAGCATTTTCTAACATTAAACAATTAAAAAAAGATTAACAAGATATCCTTCAGCATAAAATATCTATCAAGCTAGAAAAAAATCAAACTAAATTCATATTCATTAAACCCTAATAATTTACACAAAATAGCAATTAGATCAAAGTAGTTGAATGAAAAAAATAACATCAGATAAATTATATATAGAGATAAGAAGGAAACAATCAAAGCCTCAGACTTCAATAGCATACTAAATTGTTTTAATAAGCATTATGAAAGTATTAATAGTTTAAAGTTGACTAGAACTAGCACCATGATAATTGAGAGTTTTCTAATAGAAAACATTCAAAAAAATTATAAAGAGAACAAATTAGTAAAATAGGCAAATCCTTCAACTTTAAGGAACTAAAAGACAACATCAAAAATCTAAATGCTAGCAAAGTTCCAGGATTAGACAGAATAATCCTTGAGATATTTAAACTTCTCTCTGATACTACACTAAAAATTCTTCTTTCCACTTTCCATAAAGTTAAAACTCCATCTAATGTACCACCTTCATGGACGTATCCCCTAGTTTTCCTGTCTTAAGCCCTTATAAAAATCCTACATTATGTTCATCTTATAGACCAATATCTCTCTTGAATATAGACTGCAATATATTTATATCTATACTAACAAAAAGACTGAATACTATAATTTCTGAGCTAATACATGAAAATCAAACAGGATTCATTATTAATAGGAAAGTGCAAGATAGCATAATACGGCTCTTTGCATTAATAGATATAGCTAATAAAAAGAAGAATGAACTATATTTAATAAGTCTTGATATAGATAAAGCATTTGATTCTGTAAATTGGTCCTATTTATTCAAAGTACTGCATGTTCATAATTTTTCCCCATAATTCATAGTATTATTCCAATAGCTTTATGAAAATTCTATTTCTTTTGTAAATACTGTTTTTTTTTTTATTTCTAATCTGTTAAGGCATTAAAAGGTACAAAACAAGGATGCTCCTTGTCTCCCTTATTTGCTGCTCTCACCATAGAACCATTTGCTAATTATATAAGAAATAACAAAAGCATAAAAGGCTATAATTTAAGTGACAAACTCTCTTCCATAATTCAACTATTTCCAAATGGTTTTTTAATAATGTGTGGTGATATTGAGATATCATTGGAATACTTAGTTAATGCTTTTAATTTATTTGCGAAAGTGTCAGGTTTAAAATTCAACCATAATAAAACTAAAACACTTCTAATAAATAAATAAACAAGCATCAGCAAAGTTAAACTCTTATAAAAAGTTTAATTGGACAATACACATATTAATTACTTAGACACTACCATTGCATCTACTTTTAAACAATCAATATCAGTTAAGTATCAACACCCAACCAATATAATAATGAAGTTAATAGAAAATTGGAACAAATTATTTTTTTTTCATATTATCAGAAATTCTATTCATCATTCAATCTTTAATCATTCTCTCACTTAAAGGGATTACACAAAAATAAAATATATCCTACTCAAATTCCTATAGTATCCAAAAAACAAAACAAAAGAAAAAAAAATAATCTCTTTATATTGGCAGGCAACTAGTTGGGAAGAGGGAGGTGTTGGTTTTCCTAACATTGATCTTTACATAAATTCAGTTGTTATGACTACAATACTCCTGTGGCTTAATCTGTCATTTGCATTCAGCTGGAAATCAATTAATTTGTTACTATTTAATAATAAATTAATATTTGATTCTCTGATTAAAATAAACAAAATATCTGTATGTGGACCTTAAAGGCTTCTATGCTGAATCATAAACAGAAACGTACATTCTTTCCTCTCATAAGTCAGTTATTGTTAAGTTTCAAAAGACCTTACGTACTCAAATCATATAACGAAGGGGGCGTGGCCAAGGATGAACACAGGATAGCAGCAGATTTCTTCAGCTCCACCAATTTCATTACATTGACAGGAATTAATTCTTGAAGTAATTTTCTTTCTAAATATGTTTGTTTTATATAGTTCTTGAACTATATCTAAAAAAGAAAGGAAATCTTAATAATATTCCTGTCAGAAATTACTTTGGAAATTTTCCTGTCAGTTTATCAGTCTGAAATGAGTTCCAGTAAGACAAATTCTCAAGACTCCAGCATCAAGAAAGAACTTCAGTCTCTGATAATTATAGTCCAGCAACTTACTGCTAAGATGGATAAAATGGATACTAAAATAGACACTTTCATAGAAAAAACTACAAAACAAATAGACTTGTTACATATGGACCTGCAACAACAGAAGATCTAGATGACAGGCATAGAAGAAGCTGTGAATGACATGGAAAATAAAATACAAGAAGAGGAAATCAACATTGAGTTTCTGCTGAAACAAAATATACATTTACAAACAAAGCTGGATGACCTGGAAAATAGATCTAGGTGCAATAACATTAGGATTTTTGGACTGCCAGAAAATATTGAAGGTAACAATATTACTTCTTTTTTAACAACATGGCTCCCTAAAACTTTAGATTTACCAGAAGCATTCTCTTTTGGTATCGAAAGAGCACATAGATCTATAGTTAATACTAACTCTAACAAAAACTATCCTAGATCAGTTATAGTTAGATTTCTATCATCTTTTGATAAAGAGATGGTTCTTAAATCTGCTTGGGCTAAAGCTCCTGTTAAGTTTAATGAGACAACTGTGCGTTTTGACAATGACTATTCTTCCATGGTAATTGCTAAAAGAAAAGTTTTTCTGCCACTAATAAGGGAGCTTAAAAAGCACAGTTTAAAACATACCTTCTGTTTCCTGCCAAGCTTAAAATCTTCCTTCCTGATGGTCCTAAGGTCTTCGATGATTTAGACTCTGCTTTACTGTTTGTCAAAGAAAAAGGATTTTGGATAAAATAGAAGAAATGGAATGGGCTAGTTCTTCATTAAAGAGATTGGCAACTGAAGCTTCCTGGAAGACTTCAGAGAAGAAGAAGAGACTAAAAACAAATGATTTGTTATATGTTTTTTTTCTCTCTCATCATTTTAGTTCATTATTAATCTTTTTGAATATAGTTCCTGCATTTCCAGAAAGCCACAAATATTTTGGAAAAGATTTAATCAAAGTTATTCTCTATGTGCAAAGAAATGTTTTGTTTCATAACCAGTCAAAATGCCTGAGGATTTAATGGCAGGCTGTGACTCGATTTGTTTTTCTTTCTGAAAAAGTAAGGTTAGTAATTTGATACATTTTTTATCTTTACCTTTTTTTCCTTCTTCTTTTATTATTTTCTTTGTTTAAACAATGACATTCTATTTAGATTATGTAGTGGGTAAAGGGTGGGGAGGGCAGGGAGAGAACAGTAATGAAAATATCATTAATAGAATAATAACATATTTATTTCTTGTAAAAGTTTATAAGTTCTTCAAATGCTATTTCTAATTATACTTTCTTGATTATACTGCTTATGCTTGTTTGTAAATAATCTGTCATGCTTTAAATAATAATAATCAGAACTAAATAAGAGTAAATAATATGTTTTATTTTTAACTCTATTAATATAAACAGTAAGTAACATTCCATTGTATATACTTCTTACAGCTTTCTCTTACATTTTTTATTTCTGCCTCACTCCCTTTTATTTTCTACTCTCTTTTTCTTTTCTTTATTAATATATAGAAATGCTTTTGACTGTGTGGGTACAGTGAATAATAGGATTTGTATGAAAATTGAGTTGGGAGAAGAATGCTGAGTTTTATTGCTTGTTGGTAATTTTGAGTTTAATTTCACTTGCATAGAGGCTGTGATGATCTGTGGAATACATTGTGGAGGTTCTGTCATGTTTAGATGCATTTACACTGCTAAATGAATGTGTGTCACTAGTTTTTAATAAGTTTCCCGCCAAAATGTTAAGAGAGACAATCTGGGATGTGGGCTGTCTTATGCACAATGTCCTTGAGTTACCTCAGAATCTTCAAATCACAGAATTCTCACAGAGAAACTGAAAGCAGTTAGTATAAGCATTGACAAGGTTATCACACTGACACACCACAGATTCAGGAAAAATACTCTGTTCATAAAATATGTCAGTTATAATGAGTTTAAATGATGTAGTTTCTTGTAGTAAGTAAATGTCTTATTTTAGAAGGCATAAAAATGAAACATTTATTTAAATGTTTTTGAAAATCTACTTAACAGCAGCATAATAATCTGTGTTAAAAATTTGTGTTCCAAACATATACTTTACTATAACTCATTTAATTCATCTGATTGACAAACATAAATAATCTTATAACTCTATTCTGGAAGAAATGTCATGTGATATATTTTAAAGCAGTAGGTTAGCATGATTGTAAAATCTGGTTACCAATATGTGTTTGCTGTGCATTATTTTGTATAAAGCAGACATATTTATTCTAGGGACAGCAAGTAGGATAGTGCTCTACAAAGACACAACTCAGTGAGATCAGATATATATATATATATGTGTGTGTGTGTGTGTGTGTGTGTGTGTGTGTGTGTGTGTGTGTGTGTGTGTGTGTGTGTGTGTGTGTGTATGTGTGTGTGTGTGAGTGTGATGGCTTTTTTTTCTGAGAATTTGCATAACTATCCAATATGATTTATAATAATTTCCATGAATACAATATTTTACTCTATTGACAAAATGAATGTTTGCCACAAGTTTTAATAAGTTTCCCGCCAAAATGTTAAGGGAGACAATCTGGGATGTGGGCTGTCTCATGCACAGTGTCCATGAGTTTCCTCAGAAGCTTCACTCACAGAATTTTCACAGAGAAACTGAAAGCAGTTAGTATAAACATTGACAAGGTTATCACACTGACACACCACAGATTCAGGAAAAATACTCTATTCATAAAATGTGTCAGTTATGATGAGTTTAGATGATGTAGTTTCTTGTAGCAAGTAAATATCATATTTTAGAAGGCATAGAAAATGAAACATTTATTTAAATGTTTTTGAAAATCTACTTAACAGTAGCATAATAATCTGTGTTAAAAACTTGTGTCCCAAACATATACTTTACTATAACTCATTTAATTCATCTGATTGACAAGCATAAATAATCTTATAACTCTATTCTGGAAGAAATGTCATGTGATATATTTTAAAGCAGTAGGTTAGCATGATTGTAAAATCTGGTTACTAATATGTGTTTGCTGTGCATTATTTTGTATAAAGCAGACAGATTTATTCTAGGGACAGCAAGTAGGATAGTGCTCTACAAAGACACAACTCAGTGAGATCAGATATATATATATATATATATATATGTGTGTATGTGTGTGTGTGTGTGTGTGTGTGTGTGTGTGTGTGTGTGTGTGTGTGTGTGTGTGTGTGTATGTATGTATATATGTGTATGTGTATATGTATGTGTGTGTGTGTGTGTGTGTGTGTCTGTGTGTGTGTCTGTGTGTGTGTGGGTATGTGTGTGTGTGTATATGTGTGTGTGTATATGTATGTGTGTGTGTCTGTGTTTATGTGTGTGATGGCTTTTTTTAGGTAATAACGCAGGTGTTTCTGAGAATCTGCATAACTATGCAATATGATTTATAATAATTTTATGAATACAATATTTTACTCTATTGACAATAATGAGTTTAAGTAAATGCTCATATACAAACAATTCAAGATTTTTTGGAAGCTGTTGATAGAATTCACATGACAGAAAATAGATGCATCTTAATGCATGTAATGTCTGAATCATATTAGCCAAAGTTTTTGATTTAAATGAATGTTAGAACATAATTTTCTCTCCTCTTGATTTCTAACATTAAGATTATTTGAATGCTATTAGAATACAAGTGTTATATATTACATAGATCTATATAATAGTATGAACAGTTTTTAAAAAAAAAAAAAAAAAAAGTTTATTTTAGTTTATATGATGCTGTTTTACCAAATGTGTAGTTTTGTCTTGATAGATAATTGAATTAAAAACTGTTAACCTCAGTTAAATATAACTAGTATTAAATTGATAAGGTGGTAGCTGAGGTACTGCTGCTTAGGGTAGGGGGCTAACTTGAGTAGTAAATACTGCTCTAAGTTGGAGTTTTCAACTCCAGGCGGGATGCAAGGTTTAATCCTTACATTATTTTCACTTGTTCATTGTTATATGTATATAGTTTTGACATCCACAATATATTTTGTACACTCATTGTCACTACAAACAAAATTGAATCCTATACAAAATCCCATAAGAGATTTAATAAATACAGCTATATTTAAAGGTACACCTAAAAGAGGAGATGTAACATTATTTATCTTGTTATTTGTTATTTCGATCATAAGATTCTTGAGTTTTAAAAATGCCAAATAACATCTTTAAAAGGAATTTCTTTAAACATTAATGGATTGAATAATCCATGTAAAAGGGCAAGCCTAATAAGATACATTAATCTACACAAGGCCAATCTAGTCTTCCTGCAAGAAACCCATCTCTTGAAAAAAGATATTGATAAACTAGCCACTAATAAGTATACAGTATTGGTTAGTTCAGAGCACACTCAGAAAAAAAGAGGAGTAGCTATTTTATGGAATAAAAGTATGCCCATTCCTAAAACCATTAAGTCTTATCAGGATGACAAAGGAATGTTTTGTATGGTTACAATACAAATTAATGGGAAGACTTACACTTTAATTAATGTATATTGGATACCTGGAATTGGTATTAATACAGTGAAACATCATATTGATAAGATCATATCATTCTCTGTAGGGATATTATTTTAGCTGGTGATTTTAATTGTATACTACATGAAAGTGATACTACCACTATAAAGAAAAGAAGAATTACATCTAATGCAAAACATTTAAATGATTTTGCTAATTCTTATCATTTGAATGATATTAATAATCAGATAGAGTCAAAATCATTACCATACACATTTTTTTCTAACAGATACAAAACTTATTCAAAAATAGATAGGGTCTTTATTTCTAACCAGATGGTAACAGATTTAATTAATTCCAAAATCATTTCATGTCCTATATCTGATCATAACTCAATTGTTTTTGAATTCATGATAAAAAATACTCATAATGTTCAGATCAAAAGGATACCAGCATACTTAACTCAGCTAAAAGACTATAAAGAATATATACTTTCAGAAGTACAACATTTTCTAAAATAACTTTAGAGAAATACAAGTTTTTGTCTTATTCAATAAGCCCCAAATACTTACATAGACTTAAAAATAAAACAAAAAGATTGAATAAACAAAACCATATCAAAGAAATCTTTTCTCTAAGGAAAAAGAAGAATGTTTCTAGTATACCAGAAATACTGGATGAATTTAGAAATCACTTTCACAAGATTAACCATAACAACATTAACATGGAACCTAAAGATAAAATAAAGGAGTTTATAACTACAAACATGAATAAAAAGCTTAATAAACAACAGATTAAACTATTGGACAAGAGTATTTCATATACAGAAGTTATTACACAAATAAATAAGCTTAAATCAAACAAAGCACCGGGTAATGATGGTATTATACCAGAGATATATAAAATCCTTTCTAAAACTACATATTCATTAATACATAAGGTTTTTATTCTGGCCCAAACTGAGTTAATAACCCCCCCATCTTGGCAATATACATTTATACATTTATTTCACCAATTTTAAAACCTAATAAAGATCCAACTAGATGTTCTTCATATCGACCCATCTCATTACTTAATGTTGATTATAAAATGTTTATGAGTATTTTTGCTGATAGATTGAAGACAATTATCCCCGGCATTATAGACATAGATCAGACGGGCTTCATTGTAAATAGAAATACTTTTGATAATATAAGAAGAACTTTAACATTAATTGATTTTGCAAATAGGAAAAAGAAAGATTTAACACTTATTAGTCTTGATATAGGTTCAGCATTTGATTCAGTAAGTTGGGACTATCTGTTTACCTTACTGAAATGCACAAATTTCTCTGATGCATTTGTAAATTTAATTGAGCATTTATACAAAGGAACGCTGGCTTATATTAAGGTAGAAACATATGTTTCACAAAATATACCCATTCTTAAAGGTACAAAGCAAGGATGTCCACTTTCTCCACTATTATTCACTTTAGTAATGGAGCCTTGGGCTAATTTGATTAGAAACAGTACTGACATAGAGGGTTTTGAAATAGAAGAAAATACAACATCAAAAATTCAACTTTTGCAGATGATGTTCTAATTACATCAGCAGGATCTAATTCTTCTATGCAGTCTTTATTTGATAAAATGATGAATTTTAAAAGTATTTCTGGTTTAATATTCAATGAAGAAAAAACTAAAATACTACCTATATATACACGAAAAAATACTCTCATTAGTGATTTTACTAAATATGTACCCAACTCAGGTCAGATAACTTATTTAGGTATAATACTATCTAAAGATATTAAATCTATTATATATAATAACTATAATACCTGTTTTCTTAATATACAAAATCTTTTTAATACCTGTAATAATATGTTTTTTACTATGGAGGAGAGACTTACAATTATTAAAATGATAATATTCCCCAAGATTTTATACTTTATACAATCAATAATACTTTCACCTACAAAAATAACTATCAATAAACTGAATACACTAATGTTAAATTTCTTATGGGCACCTAATAGACCTAGGATTGCATTAAAGAAACATACTAATAGCTGGTCTCAAGGGGGTATTTCTTTTCCAGACTTTAATTTATATATTATCTCTTCTATTATAAAAGTTATTACTTTATTAATAGATCGGTCATATGTTGCAAAATGGAAAGATTATTGGGAGCTAATTAGTATGCACTTCATGAAAATCTCCTTAACACATAAAAATATGATTATAAATAACTCCATGTTGTGGTTGCTAAAGGAATTTTGTACTTCACCTATTACACCTAAACATATGGTCTGTTACCCATTAAATATTATTATTAGTTATCGTAACTTTATATTCATGCACCCTAAGTATAGGGAATGGAATTTTATTGTATTCCCTATAATTTATACTCAGGGTATGCTTATGTCATCTACTTCTGTAGGAGCTCATTTAGCTATAGATAATAATCTAAAGTACTGGTATCAGCTGATATCTGATAATAAAGTTAAAAATCTAGATTTCTTAAAACAAGAATTTGATCTAAGAGAAACTTGCTGGTTAGAGGTTCAGATCTTTAGACAACATCTCATTGATAGAATAGATCTAATGTCTATAACAGTTAAAGAATCTATTCCAAAACTGATTGATTACTTGATAATAAATTTACAGCATAAAGTTTCTGATAAAGGTAAACTTTCATATATACATAAAATTATCAGACAAGAAACTTTTTACAATGTAGATTCATACTGGAATTATTTCACCTCTATTAATGGGGACCCACCAACTCAACAAGATAAACAATATATATTGGAATCTGCTTATAGAACTACATCTTCCATTGTCTGGAGACTTTATACATGGAAATTTTACATAGATCTTTTATACACCTTTGATGATGAATAAAATTAATAATAAAGATAATCTATGTAAGAGATGTAATGTAGAAATTAATGCTGACTGGGCTCATATGTTTTATGACTGTATGAAGTTGAAAGAATACTGGAAGTCAATTAATGAATTTTTGCAGGCTCTTTTTACAGATAATTTCATTATTTCTAAGGCTCTTATATTATTCAACACACCTGTACCTCAATGTGTTAAAAGATTAAGCTTCCCTTGTTATGGTCTATCCTAGCAGTGGCTAGGAAAATAATAACTAGAAATTGGATTTCAGATACACCTCCTTCGTTCAATGAATTTAAAAATGTTATGAATATAATGTGTCATATGGAAATAAGCACAATTAGAATGAGAACAACTAGAAAAATATCACATTTTATTGTATGGGATAATTTACAAAATTTGTTAAAAAAATTCTAATTTCAATAGCACAGTATTTTAGTTTAATTAATTCATCTGATTGTAGTGGATGTCTTTGTAAATACTTTAGTTGTTTTGTTGAATATTATAATAATACCTATTTTTAATTATTTGTATACATTTGTTATGATATTTCTCTTATATGTTAAAACAATAAACTTGTTTTGAAAAAAAAAATCATATAACTAAAAACTAATAACAGTATTCCTGATAGTTTTTACTATGAATGTTTGATTTCCTTTGATGGAAATAAAATTCACTCAGCAGATTACTTTATAGCCAGATACAGCTTGTAGTACTGTAATTGGCTTGATATTCAAGCTTGTAAAGAATTCATTCAGAATAAAATTATATTACGTTTGGACACACATAATAAAACCATAACTAAAATATTAGAATTCAGTTCTATTGTTAGTAATGGTTCCATTATGAAGACCTCTTTCATATCCAAAACATATAAAATCGTTAGAAGTGACTTTGTTTCTTTAGACTTAGCTTTCTGAAATTATTCAACTAAAACTAACAAAGAGGAATTTACATGAAATAATAAAAAAACTTTGCTTGAAATCAGTAGGAAAGAAAATCTTCTCCATACTGGAGAATTTACACATGGAGCTTTTTACATAGAAGTTTTTAACCCCACATAAAATTGCCATCATTTATAAAAACATAATATAAAATGTTGGAGATGTAATTCAACACTGGATGCTGATTAGTTGCATATGATCATTAATTCTAAAATGGTAATATCTTTTGGGGCTGATTTTAGATATTTTTATAAAGTGTTGTAGAATGATAACTGCATTATTACGGATTCAATGTTCTAATCCCAGAAGTCATACCAATATAGCAAATACCACTTTTATTAATAGCAAGGAAAGTCATTACAAAAAATTGGAAGTCTAAGTCTACTATCTCATTTAACAGTGAATGTATTAATTTAGATAAGAAAGTTTGTAATAAAGAAATGTCTACCATAAAATGAGAACAAATAATACAACACATCAATTAATTACTTGGCAAAAATTGTATACCTTATTTGAGAAGTATTAACTGTTTGTATTTGTATTCTTTGTTCATTTCTGTTGTATTTGTAAATAGTTTGATTGGTTTTTGAAATGTAAAATCAAATAAAAATTTCTTGGAAAAAAAAAGACATGGCTGTCAACAAATTCACTTTTCAAGTGAACCTTAGCATTTGTATTGAGAACACATAATTAAAGATTATGATTGAAGACCCTTTCACAATTCTTTGAAGTGCATGGAGATTCATCTGCTTCATCTACTATTTGCAGAAAAAAAAATGCTAAGTATTTTGCCGGCTTTCAAAATTATAAAGCACTTAATGAATGCTGTCAGAAAAACAGTGTGACACTGTCCCTTTATGTTTACACTCACATTTTACATTCACCTCAAATGTCCAGATTTTTGCAGAATGTTCAGATTTTTGCTTCATATGTTTGGTCTGTTTCTCATAAAATCTTTGGTTTTCAGACAGATTTCTGATAATTGAAATCACTAAATTATGACATACATTTCTGTTTCAGACTTCATACTCTTCAAAAATGCAGATTAACGCATGCCCTGTTATTCTAGCTACTTTCTAAGTTTATAAGAGGAAGGCACACCTTATCGGTATGGACAGCAGGCAGAAATAAATCTGTTTTTCATTCTGTCTCTGTCTTTTGTTAGTTAGTACTGGTAGATTTCATTGCCTAGTGCAAGACCTGACCCTAACAAGTTAAGCAGGGAGTGTTGAACAATTGTTAAGATCTGATTTGATACACTCTATAGTAGTACTTAACAGATTTATTTTTTTCTGAACATCAGAGCGTAATCATCCTCCTCCATGCACTACATTCATATTCATGGTTAATGACTTTATAAATTAATAATCATTGTTCAACATGAATGTTTTAATACTTTGCTGTCCTTATTTAATATATATTTAAGAGCAACAAATTATTCTGGCTGCAATAAAATTACCACTGCAAATTTAAAATAAGACTATATTATATGAAAGAAATACAGATTCTATAAAGCTATTGATCTGCTTTGCTAAGCCAAAATCCATGTGATGCTATGCACTTCTTATGCTCAAACAGTACATGTTTGAAATAAGCAAAGAATATTCAGTAAAAAAAAAAAATCTCTGGCTGAGGTTACAATATGTCTTGCAAAGTTAAGCACAGGTAATAAGTCATGCTATAGTCAACAGCAAAAAAATAGAAAGTTTCATGATATCTTTCCATTTTGACAGATTAAGAGTCTGCAAGGTAGGACACTAGACTGACACTGGCAGTACTTAAAAATGGTCTGCCTTGGTTTTGGAGGTAGCTTTGCCCTATAGTTACTTTGTTAATGTTTGTATATCATTAAAATGTGACTGAATTATTGTTTTATTTTTTTTTTTGAAAATCCCAAATCCTTGCTTTAGTGTGCCTGTAAAATTAAATCTATTGCATTGTTACATCTGATAACACTTTACAAAGTAGTCCTAGTTAGTTTAACACATCACTTTTTGATGGAGATGTTTTTGACAAATGTTGCATAGATTATTCCAGTTTGTACAAGAGTTCACGATGTTTTGCATAGAAGCCGAATGCAAAAATATATTTATGTGGGTATAGTGCATCTGAACAGATATATACAGAGAAATAACAAATACCGTAGCTGTATCAATCATGAATGACAGCACCTAATTCTATGTTTCTAGTGAAGTTACCCAATAGGACAGAAATGCTCAGCAATACTTTTCTCAAGTCAAAGAGCACATAGTTCCTAAAATGTTTAGTGATACATAACATGACCTTTTTTCAAGCTTTTCATTTTATTTAGAATATGAGCACTGTGTTCTTGGTACTTATATCAGTGGATTTATTACAAGCTGCATATTATAGCTGCAAAGAACATTTATTTGATTCTGAAACATTTGTCTTGCTTCATGCACAGGATACAATGAAAGTGTTATGCATTTCACTACATACCATTTCAAGTAGAATATCCCTAAGTACATACTGCTTTTGTTACTTTATTCTATTTATATAAAGGACACTGTCTCTATAATGGTTAAACGTGTTCTCAGAAAATTTCAAAGAATGATAGCAGATCAGTTAGTTATAAAATGTTCTTAGATTTTGTTCTTACTTTCAAAGACAAATGGCAAGATGTATTTTGATTTTTTTTTTAAATATATTTTTATTGACTTTTCTATAGAAAACACTCTATGACACAGGAATAGTGATATTGAGTCTAAGCAAGATGGTCACATGTGTCAACAACTGGCTATAAAAGGCCAAGAAAAAAAAATAAAAGTGGTTCCCACCAGAGGAATAGAGAACAAAAGAGTAGGATGAAGACACAGGGACTACAAGTGTTGCAGCCTGCAACATTCAAAGCTGCTATACAGGAGGAAAACCTTTGCAAAATGTTACAGAAACCGATGAAAGTAAATGGAGACATAAGCGCAATGAGACAAACAATAGAAGGCCAAGGAAAAGTAAACTGATAGTGCCAATGTAGTAAGGATGGGGTAAAGGGACAACTGTTCTAGGTGCAAGCTGTTGATGGATGTAATTGGGAAGTGCAGTTTATACATTATTTCTGATTTATTGTTACAGAAACAATAAATGTAGTGCAGCCTTAAGCACTTCAGTGCTTTATAGTTGGTAAAAGTGTTTTTTTTGTAGGGGTGTGGAATGTTCCTCTGATTTGTAGGGGGTGAAGCCCTTTATCAGGGACCAGCATTGAGCTCAGATGAGCCAGCTATAACTCCTGCTGACAGACTAAAAGAAAAAACAAGACCTTGAACAAGCGAGAACTGCTTTGATGGCAGAGCTGCAGGAGCATGGTCATACATTGAAGGAACCTGAAATGTGGTGAAATGGAAAATCAGAAAACTGAATGATTTAGAGAACAGATGGAGAAGATGCAACATAAAGGTGTGGGGAATAAAAGAACCATCCAACATAAAGACCTGTAAACCTTTGTGCTGGAACTAATTGACACTAGATTTACATTAACCAAGGACAGACATCTGGCAATAGAAAAGTTACACAAGCTATAGGAAGAAGAAGAAATGCAAGGGCTGCATGCTTCACAAGGCACATTGTTAGCCTATATACATCTATACAGAACAAAGGATGACATTTTGAGACAAGATAGGCCTCAAGGTAATGCCATTTCATATTTTTAGGAATTATGGAAGACTTTCTGAGCCATTCAATAAACAAACCAAAATAATGCCTGATTCTGCAACAGCACTGAAAACCATGGGGTAGCTGCCTGGGTAAGCTATCCTGCCATACTTTTAGTGCAACGGAAAGGCAAGAATTCAAAGTTTCCCTGAGAAGAAGAGGTCCAGCATTTCCATGCAAAGTAAAGAATGAGATGAAGTAAATAACTGCAGGCAAGCAACCCAAATTCAAACTTCTATGACAAATGGAATGGCAAATGAATCTGTGAAGCATTGAGGAGAGGAAGATTACAGAGAAGGCAATAAATGCATATAACAACGTACACCTGAAGGAAAGGAGGAATCAGGTGAAAGGGCACTACAGCAACTTCACAGCATTGTAGAAGGGAGAAAGATGAGAACTCTGAAAGGCGATAGCAAGAATGAAAACAGAAGCAACAGAGGCTACAGAACTATAGCAGCTTCTTTGGCAATGCAATGAACGGAGCAACGGTGATTATGGAGATGAACAATTGTGACAGGCTAAGGTGAAAGGATTCAGTATAGTAAATCGAGAGAAATTACTACACCAAACTACTGAATTGCACGGAGATGTATTATACTTTATTAATGTTTGTATTGGTAGTGACTGTTAGTGAAACAGTAATATAATGTTACTGTAATACAGTAGTAAAGATAATAGTAATTCATATTACATAACATGAATTAATAATAATACTTAATTTATATTCCATAATCACACACTTGCAGCTCATAATCTTTATTTGAGATTATTATGGTCACTTTTTCTTTTTCTTTTCCAGTTTATTATAGATATGTGCCAGGTGATCAAAATGAATTCAGTAGTTCATTTTATCCATTATGCTTTCTCAGTTGCTATCTTGCAAATGCTTTTAAAAGCTAGATTCGAAAAGGATTGTTGCAGTGATGTGAAGCATACCTCTCAACCTCTTAGTGCAAGAAATCTGGAATAGCATGACAAAAGTGGGGGACAGAGGCCCAAAAATAGGGACAAATATTAAATATTGCTCTTATAAATTTAAAAAGTAGTTAGACTAACAGGGTTTGTATTAATGTATATTTTCTGAAGAATTTTACGTTTGTAACTCAAATGTATGTCATCATTTAGTAACTTCATTCCTCAGAACATTCCAGTTATTTGCCAGAAAACCACAAATTTTATGAGGAATAGACTAAATATATGAGGCAAAAATCTGGACATTCTGCAAAAATCTGGATAGCTGAGAAGTATGATGTGAAGCCTATCTGATATGTATTTACTGCCATGATCCTTCGCCACAATCTCAAACCTTGCATTTTATTCCAAGATGGAGGAGACATAGGAGCACAATAAGAAAGTCCATCTGTGAGCGTTGCTCCAACAGATCACAGACTGGTTAAGTGAATTGCTCCAGCTCACACAGTTAGGGAAGTGGTGGCTGGCTGACTGAATGAACCCTGGGCCACAGGAAGCAACTTGAAACAGCTCATAGACGTAACCCTTTTGTTAGAAACATGAAGAGTTGAAAATACAATCCCACAACTGCCTGTGTTAATGAAATACTGACTTCTTTATTATGAAAGTTAAAGGATATCCTATGGATAGTGTTTCAGAGCTGCTCTTTTGTAAGAAGTGCAGCAATTTGAATGACAAAGTACTAAAATAACAGCCTAATAAAATACATAACATTGTATGCCAGGGAGGTTGGTCAGACTACCTTGTTATGTCCTTGCAGGTGCACACACAACATGATGTCAGCTCAAACATTTCACATCCTCTCTGCATAAATGCTTGCTTGGAATATAAATGCATGTAGGATGTTGAGGCACTTTCCCCCTAACATATGCACTTTTACCTGTGTGTCGAAGTCATGCAGGCACAAAATATCCAGCTGCAGCAAAATAAAGTCAGGAACAGGAGCTGGGACTATGTAATATGAAGTGGCATGTTGTAGACAGACATGCAGGCAGCAAGATCCTGGAAAAGATTCACTGCTGCTAATGAAAGATCAATAACATTACATATAAAAATATGCTATTATCAACTGACTTGTTTCAGAAGTTTATTGATTTATGGTGTGCTTTTTTCATCCTACTCACTTTGGAGTACTTTATTTTTTCCTTGTTTGGTCTGTATAGTAAATAACTACTAGGAAGCACATCTTATGATGTGCAGTCAAATACATTTCAATCCAGATGCAATTTTTTTCTGTTTCTAGAACACTTTTGTTCTGGATACCATGGAAACAATATTCCAGGGGTTTATGGCTGTTACACATTTGATTACATAGGTGTTATCTTTCAATTTATACTTGCTATGGATTCTGCAACACTGAGAATACTGATTCTTTTAGAACTGGGCATTGACCGATTCTTTCCATGAATTCTTGAGCATTTCTTAATTTCAGTTTGTTATGTAGGCATCACAGAAACATTCTCTTGTCATGATGGAAAAAAGCGGAAACAACATCTAATGTAACTAATAAATCACTGGTGTAATCACTATGTGGAATGTAAATATTCGATAGCTGCATAAGAACTCCTCTGTATCTCTAATTATAAACTCATTGTTGTTTACTATCGGTTTTAGTTGTTTCTCCAAGTAAATGGACATAGGCTCAGTAGCCCAGCCTTTACCTGACACAATGGGTCTCATCGGGGGGTCATTTAAATTTTTGTGTATCTTGTAGACCCTGGAAAGTTGAATAACTGGTTTATCAAAATACTTGTATAAATTTCATCTATTACATTTAGCAAAAATCATATAGGAATGCTTTAATCACTTTTATCTAAAGTCACAGCATTCAACCAATGATATGTGTTATTTCTTTCAATAGGTCTTCCATTTTCATATTATATACTGTCCTATCTAATACCACCACTGAGCCCTCCTTTGAATAATATTATTGTTATTCTGTAAGCTTTTCAATGCTTCCATGTTCAGCATGGGTCAAATTAAAAATTCAGGTTTATTATTAGTCATATCACTAGCTAGTAACTTTCGCAGGCTTTCTCAAAAGCCCGCAGTAAGGGCATTATTGTGGTATAAAAGTTGATGGTTTTAATCATCTTTCACATTATCATCTGTGAATAGTAATTTCAAACCTAGATTCCTGACAAACATTTTAACATCTATAATAACATCAGCAATGTCAGCACTAGCAGCAGGTATGAAGGATAGACCCTTATCAAGTAGGGAAAGTTCATTTTCATTTAATTCATACCTGGAAATGTTCACAGTTAATCTTTCTGTATGGGACGTAAAACCTTCTTTTGGAATTTGAGTCTCTCTTCTGAATTCTTCCTTTTCTTTATTCCATTGTATGGTGACCATGGTTTTTTCCCCGTGGCCCGAATGGGGAAGGGAAAAGTGTGATTATCTTCATTCTCTATCAGGCTGTCGTCTTCATAAGAGATGCAGCCGTTATTTGTTGTTTTGTTCGTGCCTCTTATGTCTCTCGTTTTAGGGCGGACATCAGCGTTCGCTTCTATCTCCACTGTCGACAGTTCCGTTGTTTTATCTTGAGAAAATGGATTGGTATCAGTCTCATTAGTTATATTCTTTCCTGTATTTACTGTAACGTAAGTAGTAACCACTCTCGGTTTAGGAATGTCATTCAAACTAATGGAGCAATTCGTAACGCTTCTATGCTGACGTCATCTGGAAGTCCGCCCTAAAACGAGAGACATAAGAGGCACAAACAAAACAACAAATAACGGCTGCATCTCTTATGAAGACGACAGCCTGATAGAGAATGAAGATAATCACTCTTTTCCCTTCCCCATTCGGGCCACGGGGAAAAAAACATGGTCACCATACAATGGAATAAAGAAAAGGAAGAATTCAGAAGAGAGACTCGAATTCCAAAAGAAGGTTTTACGTCCCATACAGAAAGATTAACTGTGAACATTTCCAGGTATGAATTAAATGAAAATGAACTTTCCCTACTTGATAAGGGTCTGTCCTTCATACCTGCTGCTAGTGCTGACATTGCTGATGTTATTATAGATGTTAAAATGTTTGTCAGGAATCTAGGTTTGAAATTACTATTCACAGATAATGATAATGTGAAAGATGTGAATGTGTTTAAAAAACCATCAACTTTTATACCACAATAATGCCCTGCACGTGAGGCTTTTGAGAAAGCCTGCGAAAGAGATTTACTAGCTAGTGATATGACTAATAATAAACCTGAATTTTTTAATTTGACCCATGCTGAACATGAAGCATTGAAAAGCTTACAGAATAACAATAATATTGTTATTAGACAAGCCGACAAAGGGGGCTCAGTGGTGGTATTAGATAGGACAGTATATAATATGAAAATGGAAGACCTATTGAAAGAAATAGACACATATCATTGTTTGAATGCTGTGACTTTAGATAAAGTGATTAAAAGCATTCCTGAGATGTTATATGATTTTTTGCTAAGCAATGTAATAGATGAAAATTTATACAAGTATTTTTTAGTTGATAAACCAGTTATTCCAACTTTCAGGGGTCTACCAAAGATACACAAAAATTTAAATGACCCCCCGATGAGACCCATTGTGTCAGGTAAAGGCTGGGCTACTGAGCCTATGTCCATTTACTTGGAGAAACAACTAAAACCGATAGTAAACAACAATGAGTTTATAATTAAAGATACAGAGGAGTTCTCATGCAGCTATGCGGAATATTTACATTCACATAGTGATTACACCAGTGATTTATTAGTTACATTAGATGTTGTTTCCCTTTTTACATCTATACCTAATCAAGTAGGGATAGAGTATGTGAGATTGCTACTACTTGAGAACAACATTCCTAATAATCAGGTCATACAATGGATGCTTATTCTAGAATTGGTACTTGAGAACAATGTTTTTTTGTATGATAACAATTATTACCTACAGAAGAAGGGTGTAGCGATGGGCACACTGGTGGTGCTAATTGTGATGCAAACCTTGTGATGGCATACTGGGAAGCAACTTATATTTTAGGAAATGCATCTTTTAGAGAGAATATTAAGCTGTATAAATGCTTTGTGAATGATGTGTTTCTCCTGTGGGGTGGCACATTTGAAGAGTTGGATCAATTTTTAATTTATATAAATGGAACAACTGATTTTTTGAGATTTGAATGTTCTAAATCTTTTGATAGGATAGAATTTTTAGATGTTCTTATTAGTAAAGACAAAAACACTGTTAATACAGATTTATACAGAAAACCTTGTCGAAAGAATAATTTATTACACTACAACAGTATGCATCCCAGACACCTATATCCTAACATAGTCAGAGGTCAGACATTAAGGGTTTCTAGGCTAACAACAGATGATATGAGACATCATGAACAATGTGAGACATTAAGAGGTGAATTTTTAGATAGAGGATACAATAAACAAGTACTGACCAAAATATTCCATGATAACTCTTTGGAAAGAGAGGGTAGGGGTAGACCATTTCTACATAGGACTGGCAAAAATGGAAATGATACAAAAAGAATTAAGACAAGGACAGTTAATAATAGAATAGTGATACCTTTTACAAACAGGAATAATACAATCAGGAATGTTTTAACTAATAATTGGCGAATGTTATTGGTAGATGAGAGGCTAAAAGATATTATAGGAGATAAGCCTGATATTACCTATAAGAACATGAAATCCCTGAAGAGGCTACTCTGCTATGAAAATAATACAAAGACAGATCCTCCAACACAAAGGAAGGGCACGTTTCCATGCAGAAACTGTAATCAATATAGCTATATAACAAAAGAGAATGGTTTTACACATCCTGACAATGGCAATAATTTCAAGTTTGATAGATATGCCGACTGTAGATCCAGGAACTTGATATATTTGGCGAAATGTTCATCATGTAAATCATTTTATGTAGGAAAAACTAATAGAACATTACGGGAAAGAATTAGGGAGCATATATATGCTATAAACAGAGAGGATGACAGAAATGCTCTAGCCAGACATGTATTGAGTCTAGGATCTAAACACAAATTTACATTTCAAGTACTTGAATTAATTAATAAAACAGATAGACTTGGCGATATAAAGAATTTCACTGAAGAAAAGGAAAATAAATGGATATTAAGGCTACAAGCACATAGAGGCTACGGCCTCAATGATAAAATATCACTTAAACCTTTTCTAAAAGGGAGATCTTAAAGTCATTAGTATCCAAACTTAAACAGCAAATGAATTAATATAACCAGTATACATCAATTCCATACACATATACTTAGCTAAACATACATCGTGAATATGTATATGTATATATATATTTTTTAAAAATGATTTTATTGTTTTTATATAGCAGCTAAGTTATTTACTTAGCTATGCTATACCTAATAGTGCTATGTATGTGATACTGTTTTTTGTCATGTTCTTATAGGTTACAAGCTAATTTATATATTTTTATATTCTACATTACCACTGCTGAGTATTATTAATTTATAAAAAGAATAATTTATAAAAATAATTTTTTCATTCATAATTTTAGCAGTCATGTTTTATAAATATATCATATTTATTAATTATACAGTCTTAATACATAGTTTTTTTTTATATAAGCTACTATTATAGCAATACACCTTTAATAAGGGTTGACTGACAGATTTTGAATTTTTTCTAATTGTTTTAATTATTCAATTAACTATGAGTATATAAGAACACATTTTTTAGATGCATTTTAAGTCTGAAGAAGCATTGTTAAAACGTGAGAGCGCTTACTATTAAGCTACAGCTGTTCGTTTGATGTCTTGTTTTTTCGATTAAAGCTTGAAGAATCATCGTGGTGTGCCTCTTTTGTGTTTTTGGATACTATTGGACTTTTCTCAAGAGACACTTTATCCAGTACTGGTTTGTGTTTTGCTGCATAATAGTAATTCATATTACATAACATGAATTAATAATAATACTTAATTTATATTCCATAATCACACACTTGCAGCTCATAATCTTTATTTGAGATTATTATGGTCACTTTTTCTTTTCCAGTTTATTATAGATATGTGCCAGGTGATCAAAATGAATTCAGTAGTTCATTTTATCCATTATGCTTTCTCAGTTGCTATCTTGCAAATGCTTTTAAAAGCTAGATTCGAAAAGGATTGTTGCAGTGATGTGAAGCATACCTCTCAACCTCTTAGTGCAAGAAATCTGGAATAGCATGACAAAAGTGGGGGACAGAGGCCCAAAAATAGGGACAAATATTAAATATTGCTCTTATAAATTTAAAAAGTAGTTAGACTAACAGGGTTTGTATTAATGTATATTTTCTGAAGAATTTTACATTTGTAACTCAAATGTATGTCATCATTTAGTAACTTCATTCCTCAGATCATTCCAGTTATTTGCCAGAAAACCACAAATTTTATGAGGAATAGACTAAAAATATGAGGCAAAAATCTGGACATTCTGCAAAAATCTGGATAGCTGAGAAGTATGTTGTGTAGCCTATCTGATATGTATTTACTGCCGTGATCCTTTGCCACAATCTCAAACCTTGCATTTTATTCCAAGAGGGAAGAGACATAGGAGCACAATAAGAAAGTCTATCTGTGAGCATTGCTCCAACAGATCACAGACTGGTTAAGTGAAATGCTCCAGCTCACACAGTTAGGCAAGTGGTGGCTGGCTGACTGAATGAACCCTGGGCCACAGGAAGCAACTTGAAACAGCTCATAGCTGTAACCCTTTTGTTAGAAACATGAAGAGTTGAAAATACAATCCCATAACTGCCTGTGTTAATGAAATACTGACTTCTTTATTATGAAAGTTAAAGGATATCCTATGGATAGTGTTTCAGAGCTGCTCTTTTGTAAGAAGTGCAGCAATTTGAATGACAAAGTACTAAAATAACAGCCTAATAAAATACATAATATTGTATGCCAGGGAGGTTGGTCAGACTACCTTGTTATGTCCTTGCAGGTGCACACACAACATGATGTCAGCTCAAACATTTCACATCCTCTCTGCATAAATGCTTGCTTGGAATATAAATGCATGTAGGATGTTGAGGCACTTTCCCCTAACATATGCACTTTTACCTGTGTGTCGAAGTCATGCAGACACAAAATATCCAGCTGCAGCAAAATAAAGTCAGGAACAGGAGCTGGGACTATGTAATATGGAGTGGCATGTTGTAGACAGACATGCAGGCAGCAAGATCCTGGAAAAGATTCACTGCTGCTAATGAAAGATCAATAACATTACATATAAAAATATGCTATTATCAACTGACTTGTTTCAGAAGTTTATTGATTTATGGTGTGCTTTTTTCATCCTACTCACTTTGGAGTACTTTATTTTTTCCTTGTTTGTTCTGTATAGTAAATAACTACTAGGAAGCACATCTCATGATGTGCAGTCAAATACATTTCAATCCAGATGCTATTTTTTTCTGTTTCTAGAACACTTTTGTTCTGGATACAATGGAAACAATATTCCAGGGGTTTATGGCTGTTACACATTTGATTACATAGGTGTTATCTTTCAATTTATACTTGCTATGGATTCTGCAACACTGAGAATACTGATTCTTTTAGAACTGGGCATTGACCGATTCTTTCCATGAATTCTTGAGCATTTCTTAATTTCAGTTTGTTATGTAGGCATCACAGAAACATTCTCTTGTCATGATGGAAAAGTTGAAATCTTCTCTTGTAATTAAGCTCTCTTGGACCATTTCCAAAAATATGAAGTAGTGAGGGCAGACAGCCTCTGCCATACATCTCTGGCTATGCTGAATTATGGAATCCATCTATGCCAGGGGATAGAGTATACCAAATTCAATGCTTTGCATGGCTAAGATATTGATTTAAAGGGAGGCATGCTATGAAACGTGGAAATGAATACACTCTGGCTTCCTACCAGTATCCAATTGTACATGGAGGTAGGGCTGTCACTTTACTAAATTTTCCAATTAACATTAAAAGGATTCTTGGTTAATTCAGCACATACATTATTGAAATTTGTCAATGTACAGTGCTGAATTATTTTGGCAGAATTAGTAGGATTACCCTTTTGAAACTGGCAATCCTCATTAGGACAGACTTTTGCATTTAAATGGGATAACTGTTTGGCATATCATGTTACTCCATGCACAAAACCTTTTGATATCCAGTCCCTTATCTGCACTGAATGATGACTAGTAGAGCCCTAGCTTTTGGACTTTGACATAGATAACAGCTTGGCATATCATGTTACTCTACACACAAGACTTTTTGGAATCCAGTCCCTCATCAGCAAGAGATAGCTCAGGGGAAATACCTTTCCTCAAGAATAAGTTATTTTGAAATCCATCCCATTGATGAAATTGGAAGAAAATAGCCAATTTGATGAAAACTATCACATTGATATAGCATTCTAATTAAATGTCTACAATTTTAAGAAAAAATGATAAATGTAACAAAGTAATATATTAATGAATTAATCAAAAACACATCTAGAAATCGTAAAGCAAAAACAATATATTTTCACACTTTCTTTTCAGATTATTAAATGGGACAATCTCTGATTAAGGCACATACTGAACAATACATTTTCATGTATATTAAGGTCAAAATACTACCAACTAATATTTAACATTGTGAAAAGTTCACTTCAATGAAAGCAATATACTATGTCAAATGCTTTGTCAGTTTCCCATTAAAATCAATGAGAACTGACTGTCTTTTACTTCTGAGGAGCAGGAATTTCCTGTATAGCTGACAAACAAGATGTTGTCCTTTTCAGCTTTCTTTCAATTAGCTGTACATCAGATAAGAGAATGACCTTTGAAATTTGAATTTGAAAAGTGAAACAAGTTAGTTTATAAGTTTACAGTTGTAGAAGCTATGGCATATTTCTTCAGAAATTTAAATTAAACAATTTCTTCAAAATTCCAGAGTGTTCAGCATTATTGCTAAGATGCATGGATAAAACCTTATTACATTGATTCCACAATTCTAAAAGAATAGAGTGCAAGCTCTTCAATTGTTTGACTAGTATAGTTAAATATGCAGACATACAAGGAGTTCTGCACTCCTTGTTTGGATATAATTCTGTATGGTCTTTTTGAAGCTATAATACACAATGCAGCTTAGTTGTATAGTCCCTATCTGCATCTTCACTGAAGAAGACACTTTTACATTTTAAGCTGTCTAGTGATTCTTGCAGAAGTTGTGATGATATCAGTAATGTCATTATACAGACGAATGTCATCCTTCTAAGCTTAAAAAAGGATGGCACTATGATACAGTTAAGCTGTGCAAAGCATTACATAGATATTGCACTGTCAGTCAATAGTGATGGTGATTTTGGAAATTGTATGATCAGTCCTGTTCAGTCTTCCAAAATAAATAAATAATGTCCTCCAGTGATATGATGCAGAATGGGAGAAAAGAAGCAATGCAAGAAAACTTAGACTTGCTTAACTTCTTCACATTAATATTTCCATTGTGATCTGCTGCACCAAAGCAGCCTGTCTAATTTTGCTTTCCAGTTTTGTCAAAATAACGTTTACTTGT
Organism: Protopterus annectens; assembly: GCF_019279795.1. NCBI lineage: Eukaryota > Metazoa > Chordata > Ceratodontiformes > Protopteridae > Protopterus > Protopterus annectens. The sequence continues at coordinate 399,647,682 of NC_056733.1, forward strand.
TGTCATTGTACAATATACATGTCATTTATTTTTTGACTATTGTGCATGGCTAAAAGAAAAATTGTCATAAAACTATTTCCACTATAACATTTTTAATAAGTATTTTGCAATATATTATATTTTGTCTTAATTATTTGGTCACTTATATTACCATTCAGCTTATACATAATTACTTTTTTATTTTATTTATTCATTAATTTGTTCTTTGGGTAAGTGGCTCAGTCTGCATCAACCCTTTTACAGTAATAGCTGGGTCTTACACAAAAGTTCATATTTAATAATTGAGTTGCTGTAAATGTTTCTGTGGCCTAGTGTCTATGAATATGCAATTATTAGAATCTGTAATATATAGAATACTTATTTTAACTTTTACTGTATATGGAGAACTTATGAGCTTCATAAGAATACAGGTCCATCTTAACACTGGTTGTAGTTTTACAATGATGACTGTGTTAGGAAATTACATTTCATATGTAAACATACATTTTAATGACATGATTTAATAACAATTTCTGTGCAAGTCACATTGCTGTGATTTAAGTTTAACTTGACAAGATTTCAGGTAATTAGGTATTTGCCCAGAATTAAAAAAAAAAAAATCTATTTGACTGCTCTTCAGACTGCTGCTCCATATTTTCCATTATATGACCTCTCTCTTTCAAAAAATAGGTACAGAATATTTTCTGTAACAAAAGGAAGACTATATCATCAAGCAGGGGATCATCTTTCAAAATATGAAAAGTATTTTGCTTGCAATACAACTGAAAGTAACATGCACTTCCCCAAGTACAGTAGAATATAGCTACATTGCAAACCTAAAATAATGTTACTCATGACATCAAAGCTATGCATTAAGGTGTGGAAAATTTAAGTTATGCAAATAACTGGGACATTACATATTTTTACTCAAAATCTCAGCAGATTATTCTTTTCATAACATTCATGACGTGTTAGGTATGAGCTAACACAGTACTGAAATAATTAGATTGGGTTACTTTTGTTTTATTACTGTGACAGGATTATTCAGTATGAGGCTAACTAATAGCAGTTTCTTGGTTAATATGGTATAGTCCACTGAAAGTCACACTTACATCATGTGTGAAAATATATAGAAAGCACATCAGTTACAATGATAAGTTCCAAATACATTAGTACATATTCAGGGAAATTCAATAAAGCCTGCACAGAGTGATTTTGCATGTAAGCATAGTGGCATGGAGTTTATACAGAAGTAAGTAGCCATGGGACCCAGCAAACAGAGCAGAGTGGTGTGCACGAGCGTGCAAACACAAAAGTGTCCATGGCATGCAAATCACCTCATAAGCAGGTGAATTACAAGCAAATGAGGGTGCTGGAGTGATTCAGCAAGCATATAGTCAGTCCTGCAGACCCTGTGTTGGTGTCTGAAGTGTACATTTTCAGTGTACAAGAAAATAAAAATTGAACAGGGGCTGTAAAAGACCACTTTGAAGGTCAGAAATTGCATAGTAGGCACAGATATGTGCAAAGCTATGCCCTGTCTGTCCAAAAAGTAATGTAAAATAATTTAAGGTTTCTTTTAATACCAATATTACATTTCTGCAATGCACAGCAGTGAGCAAACATGCCGTTATGCAAAAAAAAAAATTAAATAGTGAAAAAAGGGAAAATAACAAATATATGACAACAATGCATTATAGGGCCTTGCATGAAGTATGTACAATGGTAGATATCTGTGGTTGCTAAGGAGGAAGGCCCTGGAATAGTGTAGTATCCAGGCTGGGGTTACTGAATAGCAAAAATGGGTTACCATGTCCTGAGATAAAATCCATGCAGCCCCAGAACCGTGTTGGTGCCACAGGAGAGCTAGCTGACATCAAAAGGGGGTGTGTCACTATCTGCTTAAGCACATTAGAGCTCAGCAGAACCCATTTGTGTGGCGTGCTTCTCAGATAAGCAGAGGGGTGTGTTCAGTGCTTCTAAGCTTTGTGTAGCTTCGGGGCATGTGTTTTAGCTGGTTTGAGCTTGTTTGAGCATGTTTGTGCAGAGCTGCACTGTGCTGAGCATGCCCATAGATGGGGGTGTGCACCTTGAGTGCTGAGCATTGTTTACATCTGTGGCGCATGTTTGTGTGCTGCGCCACACTTGCTTAGAAGGGAAAGCCGTTTAAAAAGAAAAGACAGAAAATTGCCATGGAAAGCCAATCATGTATAAATCACTGATGACCTCTGTTCCATTTAACCTGGGCCTATAAACCCCCTTAATGATGTACTTGGCAGGTGGAATGCATCATAGTTAGCAAATCATACAGGCTGCATCTGCAGCAGAGCACTATAAAGTATGCATACATCCTACAATCTAATGTTTCCCCCATACTCTGCACCAGTGGAGTACAGACTTCGGAATTTTAACTGAGAGAATGTTAGGGGCTGCTGCAGCTCTGGTACATCTGTATGCGCTAGTTGCTGAGGTCAGTGCAGATGCTACTGCTGGCAATAGGCCTAAACTGAGAAGGAGAAGAGTATTCAGGTCAAGGGTAACCTACCAGGAGCTACATGAGCTGGAGATTGTAGAGCACTACAGGATGGACAGGGGCATACTACAGGAACTCACCGAACTCTGCTGCCCTCAACTCAAACCCAGAGCCAACAGAAGGAAACCCATCTCATTGGAAACAAAGGTATGTGTAGCCCTTAAAATACTAGCTACAAGTACTTTCCAAAGACATAACGGGGACATGATGGGGGTCTCACAGACATCAGCATCCAAGGTACTCCATCAGTTCCTGGATGCCATGCTACCACATGTCAGTGAGCACATTTATTTACCCCGCTCCCCAGAGGAGAGGGCCAGCAGTTGTGTCTCTTCTACCATGTAACATACTACCCTGAGATACTGAGTGACATAGACTGCACTCATGTGCACATCAAAGCACCACCCACTGAGGAGGATAGAGTCTATGTCAACCACAAGGGGTATCACTACATCAACTGCCAGGTCATGTGCAATGCCCAGGGCATTATCATGAATGTGTGTGCTGGCAGCCCTGGCAGTTATCACAACTCTCATATCTGGCAGGCATCACAGCTGTACCAGATGTTTGCTAGGGGGGACATCCCATATGGCCATCTACTGGGGGATGCTGGTTATGCACTGGAACCATGGATGATGACACCCATCAGAAATGCAACCACATCCACAGATGAATAAAGCACATGCACAAACTAGGAACATCATAGAGCATGTGTTTGGGCTGCTCAAGTCACAATTCCGGTGCCTCGATAATCTGGTGGAGCCCTGCTGTACTCTCTAACCACATGTGCACAGATTTTACAGTATGCATCATGCTACACAATATGATCCTGCAGAAACAGCTGCAGCAGGATCATCACAGGGAAAGGACACACAGCCCCCACTAGTGCCTAAGTACCCATAGCCACACCCACAGGGGAACACAAAGGAGAAACCCTATGAGCTCTCCCTGTGGGCAGACATAGGCATGCCCAGTATGCCCTGGCCTTGGCAAAGAGGCAATGCATAGCACATGCAATGACAAACTAGGGTCCTAGAGACTGACACCTCACTCCGCCTTGCATACATAGTAAAAAGGATGCCAGTTACACCACACAACCTGTACCTTACCATGTATTGGCTGTGTACTGCACATCAGACAGAGACAGCCCTGACATGCAGGTCTGGCAACCACTGTATTCACATGGCAAGTCACTCTCCTTTTCAACAAATGTATGGGGTACTAGACTATGGTACCATATGTATGGACCTGCTGCATGTATGGAAGGGAATAGAGTGGGCTGTTGGGCTACTTGCAGAGAAGTAACAGCTTCGTAGGACAACAGGTACTCGCTCCAATACTGAGTGCCACATAATATGCATAGGGCCACATGGCTAAATAACCCATTGCAGTATGCAAGAGAAATGCCAAACAGTGGGGGTCATAGGTTAGACCACATGCTTGTAAATGCCAGAGACCCCTATCCCAACACATTAGTGTTCCCATACAACTGCATTAACAGTATGTTTGGAAGGATATACCAACAGAACACACAATCACAGGCCTGTTGCAAAGAACCTCCCGCATGTCCTATTATCCACAAAATGCAGGTGTCACAGCAATGGTCACAGTGTAGGTCTGTCTGCTGTTGGCTATAGATATATATATATATATATATATATATATATATATATATATATATATATATATATATATATATATATATATATATATAGGTCTATGTTGCTTGCTCAAAATCCCAAAATCTCGAACAAGCAACATCGACACCCATAATAGTGAAACTGCACTACAGCAAAAGTGTATTATCGCAAAAGCCGTTTTTTCTGAACCAGCAAAATACAAATAAATATTGATAAAATCAGTATTTTGCAGGGGGGGCAAGCCCCACTGCACCCCCCACACCTCCCACTTAAATATACCAACTCCGAGATCGCACTACAGTGCAGTAACGGGAAATATTCTCATTACGAGCTGTATGCAGATCTCCATTCAGTTCATTCAAGCTTTCGCAAACTCGATCATATGAGGTCGGCCATATTGTGGGAATTCGACCCTCTGCAGTAGACCCATGTATATATATATATATATATATATATATATATATATATATATATATATATATATATATATATACATATATATAATATATACATATATATATATATATATATATATATATACACATATATGTGTGTGTGTGTGTGTGTGTGTGTGTGTGTATGGGGATCTACAAATGTCTACACTTCCATGCAAATTGCTGGAGTTATCTGCACCTACACACACAACAGTTGTCTGATGGTAACAGACCAAGTCCACATAACGACAGAACCTGTTCAACCACAGATCCTGCACCTGTGGAATGTCACCCTGTAGACAGAAAATGGTAAGCAGGTGGTATAATGTGCAATGGCTTCAACACAGCAGTTGCACAGTCAATATTGTCACCGGCCAATTGTCAACATAGCAAACTGGAACCTGCCAGACATGGCAAAACTGGTACCTGTACACACATACCAGGGGTATTAACATGTACACCACTGCTAGGTCACTTGATACACTAAACAGCATAAAGCAGGTTCAGTCTGCAGGCCACACATGCTGTGTAATACAAGATCACTTTGCGTAGACCTTAAGTATTGTGGCTGCAGCCACATGTACAACAGTTTTAACTGGTGGTGCATGCAATAAATACTGTGACCTATAGTGTGTAATAGTAGGTAGGTAAGGGTTCTAATCTCACTTCAGCAACCTTGTATGTGTGTGTGTGTGTGTGTGTATGTGTGTGTGTGTGTGTGTGTGTGTGTGTGTGTGTGTATGTGTGTGTGTGTGTGTGTGTGTGTGTGTGTGTGTGTGTGTGTGTGTGTGTGTGTGTGTGTGCATGTCGCTAGTTCCCTTACAGCAGTACAGACATGCCCATCTGGCCTATGACTGTGCAATGATTAGTCATTTTATGGCCCTGTCACTAGCGTCCGCCTTAGCGTTGGCCTCCCTGTCAACATCTGCTGATGTCATCTACCTTAAAATCACTGGCTAATGGAGTTCAAAATGGTTGCTGTTCTGTGAGCACTGCTATCACCTAGCTCTCTGATATACCCTGGATTAAAGCAAACCCAGAAGGCAACGCAGAATTAATAATACAGAAATAACTGTATATATTCACTGCTAATATCATCCAGAAAACAAAAGAGGAAGAAAAAGTGACAGATTCAGCACAGAAACAGCAGGATTAACTAAGATTTCTTAATAACAGCTTAAGCCATGTGCCATTAAGGCCCTGCATCTGACTACAAGATTGGTAAAACACTATACAGCAAGATGTCAAAAGAGGAAAATAATATGGAAACAACAACGACTAAGACCAAATTCTCAGTACTAGTCTCACATGAAAAAGACACAACTTCAAAAAGACAAAAGAAAACTAAACAGACTGAGAACTCTAAAACTGCAAATAAGTCCAAGACAGACCTGCCAGCTAATCTGAAAGACATAAAAACTGCCTTATTACCTATTCAGCAAGCAATAAAGGACTTATCATTACAATTTCAAACCTTTGGTGACTTATTCAGCCAAATAATATCCAGAATGGAAAAAAATCTGAGTCCAAAATAATAGAAAATGAAATAAAAATTGACTCTATTTCTCAAAGAACTGATGCCCATGACAAAGAAATACAAAACTTACAAACAAAAATAACAGACCTAGAAGCAAGATCTTGAAGGAACAATATCATCATCAGAGGAATACCTGAAACTGTACCTCATAACAATCTAATACCAACAATCAAACAAATAATAAATGCCCTGCTAGATGAACCTGAAGAAATACAGCAGATAACAATAGAGAGAGCCAACAGAGCCCTGAAAGAAATGCAAACACCACTGAAACCAAGACCTGTCTATATTAAAATATTAAACTATCAAGATGTAAATAAAATCATACTGGCAGCAAAGAAAAAAGCACATTCACCGGGAATAATAATAAAATCTCCTTTGCTCAAGACATCCCAATACAAATAAGACAAGCAAGACAACTATTATCTCCATACTGCAGGTTCCTAATAGAAAAAAAAAATCAAATTCCAGATGAAATATCCAAATCAGTTAATCTTCTACATCAAAGAGGTTAAATACATGGTTGGTAACCCCAAAAAGGCAAAAGAGACATTCCTGACCATTTTCAAACAAATTCCACCTTCAGAAATGAAATAAATCCATAAAAATGATAAACGACCCTTGGGTGAAGAAACAACCCCATTCACGAGCACTCTAGCTGAGATCCAACTCTAAAAGCTTCCACTTGCTATCTAGGCCCTTAAATACATGATGTGAGTCATGAGGAACACAGGAAAAAGAAGTACAGCCTGGGTAGGAACCAAAAATCAACTGCCATTTCTGATGCGCGAATATAGGAAGGAACCACCTCCTGGGGTATTGGTCTGCAAAATCGGTCCCCCTACGATCTTGAGGGCTCCATTAAGAAGAACAGTCACAAACTGGATCTCAGCAAGCTCCAAAAGAGTTTACTGCCTGAAAAATGAAAATTGATCTGGACCAGCTAAAAGAAGAAAGATGCACCATATATGTCAACCAACCTGCAAGCAAAACCTTGAAGAAATAAGGTACTGTTGAACTGAACCATTCACTAAAACAGTACACCCAGTACTGTGAAGGTGAATGAAAACCCAGCCTTAAATAATAGGTAAGAAATAAACTGTCAGAAACAGGCTAGCTTCATAGATTAATATTAGGAAAAAGGAAGGAAAAAAATGCTAAATGTTTTAATGTTTTATGTAAATACTAGAAATGTGTAGAAGTAATTTCAGGGAAATAGTAAAATAACCTAACAATTTTGCGATAATGTAAATATAGCCTTAATATGATAACCATAGCAGAAGAACTGTTTGGCTAAACTGTTTTTTTTTTTTTTTTTCTTCTTTTCCCCCCCTCTATGTATATACTTCCTAACCCTGATAAATAGGTGCCAAGTATATATTTTATAACCCAGACAGATTTATGTGGAAAAACATTACAGGCACCAAAGAAGGCCGAAATCTGAATAAATAAAGGGGAGGAAAAAGAAGTCAAATGAAACAAAAATGTAAAAATGACAAGATTGATTGTTTAACAATATCACTATGGTACATATATTGTTATAATTTACTGAGGAATGTATATTAATATGCTATTTTAAAAGATACTATTAGAAAGAATTAGTCACAAGACAAAAACAATAAATGCTGCACCTTAAATGCAATACCATAATTGTATAAACAGTATGTTGTAAGAGGCTAGGGACATTAAATAGAAGCATTTGTTGAGGGAACTAGTTTGTTCAGTGTTGTCAGCATTGTATATAGTAACACAGGGGGTACTATGGGTTAAATCTATATCTAAAGAGAAAACACATTCCAAGATTAGACGTAAAGGTAAACCATATAACGAACCTTCATCCGCCCTCCCTAATTATTCCTGGTGCAGGGATATAGTGGTTAGGTACAGAATAGGGACTGTCACAAAGAACCTCCCGCATGTCCTATTTTCCACAAAATGCAGGTGTCACAGCAATGGTCACAGTGTAGGTCTGTCTGCTGTTGGGATTTCCTAAACCATCACACAGTACCACATACAAAGATAACAAAACAAAACTAATATACAAGACATATCTAAGGAATACACCTAATAAATAAATGTGGGAAATAGAATCATGGAATGTTAAAGGGCTCCAAAACAAGTAGAAAAAAAAACCTATTTGTACACCTTACATTGAAAACTACAGCCAACCTCATACTAATACAAAAAACACACTTGACTGCAGAGCAATGGGCAGAAATTAGCAGAAAGAAATGGATAAGTCAAATCATAGCTTCAGATGGGAAAACAAACAGTGCTGGGGTGGCCATAATAATTAAAAAACAATTTAAGGAAAAAATACTTAAAACCAAAGCTGACAAGGAGGGAAGATGGTGTTACGTAACATTCACTAGTCCTACAATACCAAAACCTATAATGGTACTTAATGTTTACGCACCCTGTAATAACCAACAACACTTTTTTATGTCATTATACCCAACCTTAAACCAATTTAAAGATCACTACATAGTGATTTGAGGTGACTGGAATACATATCAAAACCCACAAAAGGATAAATCTAATCTGACCAAATCACATAATAAACAAGCTACATTAGCCCTTAATGAACTCAAACAAGATTTCAAACTATATGATCCTTTTAAATTTGGGAACAGTGAAGATAAAACAGGGAAATTCACATTCTATTCGCAATGCCACAAAATGTGGTCAAGGATAGACTTCTTCTTAATCTCTGACATATTCATTAACATGGACCCAACAATAACTATATATACCAGGTTCTTTTCAGATCACTCCAAAATCACACTGAACATTAACTGGGACACAAAGACATATTTAGAGAATAGGGGTCATAATTGGTCATTAAACCCTAATTTACTTTCCAAAATGGATGTAATAAAAGAAACAGAAGCAATACTAAAAATAGCTCTTACAAATATCACTAATTCCCAAGTACCAACTGATATAGAATGGGCTGCAACCAAAGCACAAATTAGAGGATTGTTTATCAAAAAAGCAGCATACCACAAAAAAATACAACTGAAAGAGGGGCATACACTGAAAGGGAAAATAGAGCATCTTGAAAAAGAATTAATAAATAACCCCAAGAACCAAACAGAAGCAGAACTTTTAAAACTGCAAAGGTATCTATATATGTCAGAAACCAGAAACCTTTATTTTTATGAGGCCAGAATGTTAGCCACTCACACAGAAGAAGCTCAAATACCATCTAGAGCTCTGGACAGAATTATCTTCCAACACAAAAATGCCTCCAATATATCAGAAATAAACAACAGAGACAAAATCTACACAATAAATTAAGACATTATTAAAACATTTGAACAAATATACACTCAAATATATGGAGCACAAATACTACAACCCTCAAAGGAAGATAGAACTATTTTCCTTCAAAAATTGAAATTCCCTAAACTAAATTTTGACCAACAAAAAAAAACTAACTGAACCGATATCCATCAGCAATCAAACAATTAAAAGCGCATAAGGCTCCGGGTCTGGATGGACTCACATCAGAATTTTACAAAGCATTTTCCCCCTTGATAGCCAAACTACTATACTATACACTGAATTACATAATAAACTATAAAATAAATGATAACCACTTTAATGCCTCCAAAACCATCTTTATATTAAAAGAACACACAGACCCCAAAACCCCCAACAGCTACAGACCCATCTCCCTTTTAAATATAGATACTAAAATATTTACCTCTATACTTGCAAACAGATTGAAAAATCTGATAGAGAAAATCATCACCCCAGAAAAATCCGGTTTTACACCACATAGACAGACTAGTGGAAATACATTAACATTAGATGCACTAATATCCTACGCTAACCGATACAATATCAACATCTACACAATGGTAGTGGATGCCCACAAGGCATTTGATAGGGTTAACTTAGAATTCTTACTCCAAACACTACTCTACTTTAATATACCCAATAACTTCATTCAGATCATCCAAACTCTCTATAGCAACCCATACAAATCTCTATATATAAATAAAACTAGGTCAAATAGGATTCTAATAAAAAATGGAACAAGACAAGGATGGTTATTATCACCCTTCCTGTTTAACCTATACCTAGAACCACTCTTTCTATACATTAAACAAAACACATACCACAATCTTCCATCAACACACAGCTTCAAAATATACCTCACTGTATTTGCAGATGATCTGAACATATACTGCACTACACCAAATTCAGATATAAACAAAATAATAGCTGCAATTGAACATTTATTGACTATGTCTAACTACAAACTAAACCTCAATAAAACTAATATCTTCCCCCTAAAAACACCCAAACTCATCTCACTAATACCATTGTTAAACACAATAAAAATAAAAGAAGAAACTAAATACCTGGGAATCACCTTTTTCCAGAATAACAAAGACTTCTACCAACACAATGTAAACCTTAAATGGCAAAACATAATGCAAGACTGTAAAAGGTGGAACAACCTAAAACTACCATTCTTGGCCAAAGTATCAATAATCAAAATGAACATTTTACCTAGACTAATGTATATATTCATGACATCGCAGACAATAATACATAATAAATTCTTCAAACAAATTCATACCTTCCTAGCAAAATTTATATGGGAACCCAAAAAAACAGGATCTCCTATCCAAAATCAACACTCCCAAAAACCAAAGGAGGACTAAATTTACCAGAATTTAAAATGTACTACTCGATCATTAACACTAGCAGAATATTAAGAATAGCTGAACATAACCCGTCAACTGAAAATTGGTCTCCGCTTTGGGTGTCAATCTATTATAGATATATTAAAGCTCTATGTTTCAATCCCAAAGCACTTCCATTCCTGAAGCAGAAAGAAATACAAACTTATAATATTATGCAGGCCTTAAAACATTCTATCAACGTAGCGCAAAAACTCTTTCAATTATTGAACCTTGGACAAACCATGACAATACTGCAACCCCTTCATAAAAACCCATATTTAAAAATAAACAATAAGATGCTGGACTTAGTCCCTTTTCCCAGACTGTAAGATAAAACAATCCAAGATATTTATCCTTACCTTAACTGCTCAATACAAGAAATGAGGACCAACTTAAACCTCCCTAAATCACACATAATAATCCTAAAACAAATCAGGGAACTGTGTTCCAGTTACCTCCAAAATGCTACTATGACCAATAGTGACATAGAAACTTGTAGCAGGTTTTGGAAAACTATTATTGCAACAAGGAAAGCTATTACTAATTCATATAAAATGATAAATGAAAGCAAATACCAGAAAGACCACCTCTTCTCTAACTACTGGAGAAAAATTAAACCATCCATAGATGATCAGCAAATACGCCAGGCAATCAATCTAACACTGAAGACTATACCCCTCAAAAAGTTAGCATACACTCAGCTCATGATCAATAATAATGCATATTTTACAGCTGCAATCCTACACAAATTTAATACATTAAAATCACCTTTCTGCCCACACTGTAAGGACCAGATAGCTGACTTAATACATGTATTTTGGAGCTGTAAATGTGTCTATAAACTCTGGAACTCTCTCAAGGTACAATTACAAAAAATGGGTTATCAAACATCAACATTAACTTGGGAATTCACTCTATTACACATTCTTCCACCCAACATACCAACAAAACAAGCAAATACACTTTTAACAATCTTCCTACTAATGAAACTGTATATAGCTTTTAAATGGCTAGATAAATATCTCTTGGGAGGGTTTTAAACAAGTAGCTATACAACACCTTTTAGCTCATAAAATAGTAATAGATAAAAGAAACAAAAACATGAAATCCAGAGAAATTTGGGAACAAACCTTTAATATCATATCAGCATAATTCATCACACAGCAACTTAGAAATACACTCTAATGGAAGTGAAGAACACATACAAGTTCAAATATTAAATAATAACTTGGATATTACAAATGTATATACTGTCTGTATAACTGTGGAATTAACAGTGAAAGCTTCTATGTACTTAGTGTAAATAGATATGTTGTACATCCTATATCTTGTGGTATTGACATAAATGTATAACATATATATATACGGTCATGTTGTAAGATGGTTTTTATCTGTGACATTTATTAATGTAAAAAGAAAAAGAAAAATTATTGAAAAAAAAGCACTGGCTAACAATCTAACAACAGATAAGCTCCGTGGTGCATGCAATAATTATTTTGTGCAATAGTGTATACTACTAGATAAGTAGGGTTTTTAATCTCACAACAGGCAGCTGTGTGTGTGTGTGTGTGTGTGTGTGTGTGTGTGTGTGTGTGTGTGTGTGTGTGTGTGTGTGTGTGTATAAAGATATCACCTTGCAGCAGTGGGGAACATGCCTGTATGGCCTATCTCTTGCAATTGTTATACATTTTAAGGCCCTGTGATTACTTCTCAGCCTCTCCATTGTCCTCCTTTACAAGGCCTGCTAATGTCATCCACCTTAACAGCACTGGTTGACAGTCTAATAACAGATAAGCTCCATGGTGCATGCGATAAGTACTTTGTGCTATAGCATATGCTACTAAATAGGTAGGGGTTCTAATCTCACAACAAGCAACTGTGTGTGTGTGTGTGTGTGTGTGTGTGTGTGTGTGTGTGTGTGTGTATGTGTGTGTATACAAACATATTCCCATGCAGCAGTACACATATGGATGTGCAATAACCATGCATTTTCATAGGTTCATAGGTAGGTACTAGGCTATTAGCCCTAGGGCCTATATAAGCCTAGCCAAAAAGGTACCCTGGCTTTTGTCACCCAAGAAAATTATTTTCCTTTGCCCCTGTTGAGCAGAGCCACAAAAGTGATCCCTGGGGTGAATTTCCTATTTCCCATCTAATCATCAAGATTTTTCTTGAAGAGTGCTAATGAGGAGCTCTGTTTGACATAGATAGGTAGTCTGTTACAGAGTATGGGAAGTTTCTGGGACAGGAATCTATCCCTCCAGCATGTTCTGTTTATTGTGGTGACAAGGTTTAGGTCCCTAGAGCATATAGCTCGGAGGGATTGGGATTTCTTTAAGTGGAGCATGTCCAACAGCTCTGGGTTTGACATAGCTTTGTATGTTAGGCAGAGATCGCCTCTGAGTAGGCGATATGCGACAGAGTAAAGCTGGAGTTTTTTTAGATGGTCTGCGTAGGGCATCTGTTTCAGGCCAGTAATCCTCTTTGTGAGGTATTTCTGTGGCCTTTCCAGTTGTTGTAGATGTCTTGTGAGGTACATACCAAAAGGGGCATTGTACTCTATAATAGGTCTAATGAGTGATGAGTAGAGGGGAAAAATTACCTCTTTTTTTCTGGATGAGAAACCTTTTGTGATGAGGTGAGCCACGTAGAGGGATTTCCTGATCACTGTGGCGATGTGATTATCAAAGGATAGATTACTGTCCACCTGTGTCCCAAGGTCTCTTATTACACTTTCGGTGTTAAGTAGACTACCACTTATGTGGTAGTTTATGGGTACAGAGTTTTTACCAAAGGGAATGAGAATGCACTTTTTGGCATTGAGCTTCAGGCCATGGCTTTGACACCAGGCATCTGTCTCAGTGAGGCCCTTTTGTATGTCCACATTGTTAGGAGTTTCGATTATGGCACCTAGTTTGCAGTCATCTGCAAACTTTGTTAGCCAAAGACATTCTGTGTTAGCCTGTACTTCAGAGAAGTAGATACCAGATAGGAGAGGACCCAGGACTGAACTCTGTGGTACTCCACTTGTCACTGGTCTGAAGTCGGATTTAGAGTCTGCTACTTTCACAGTGTGGGTTCTGCCGATGAGCCAGTTAGCAACCCATCTTGTGACATAGAGATTTATACCTAGTTTAGTGAGATTATCTATAATTCCAGAGTGGGGGATGGTGTCGAAAGCCTTTGTGAAATCTAGATAAGCTGTGTGAACCACCTTTCCCTCATCTATGGCTTTGGTGACTGCTTCAAAGAAGTTAATCAGGTTTAGCAGACATGATCTGCCTTTTACAAACCCGAACTGGGTAGGGTCCAGAGTTTCAAGATGACCAATGTCTTTGTTTATGAGTTCCATGATGATATGTTCCATGGCCTTGCAGACCAGGCTTGTCAGGCTAATGGGGCGGTAGTTCCCTAGGTCTGTTGTGGCTCCCCCTTTTTGGAGTGGGATAACCATTGCAGTGTGCCATTCAGTAGGCACAAAGCCTGAGGTGAGGCTATAATTGAACATGGTACTTAGGTAGGGTGTCAGTTCATTCTGTAGTTCATGTAGAACACAGCCTAGGATATTGTCAGGTCCCATGAATGCTGTGTTCTTGGCTTTGGAGAGTGTGTTTTTTACCTGTGTAGCCGTGATTACAGGAACTTTGCATTCTTCCAGTATAGAGATGGGCCCTCTATGGGGTGAGAGTGGGGTAAAGTTAGCACTGAACCTATCTGCCAGGATGTTGGCAATATCAGTTGGTTCTGTATATTTAGTGCCATTGTGCTGTAACTCAGAGCAGATCTGAGTGTTGCCTTTGCGATTCTTGACACAGCTATAGAATGCTTTGTGGTTGTCTTTAGAGTCAGTGGCAATTTTGTTTTCGTAACTAGCTTTGGAGGATTTTATGAGGGATCTCAGCTTCTTACTGAGGATGACCAGGGAGTTCCTCCAGTCATGGGATATTAATCTTTTTTGCAACAGTTTCTTTCTTCTGTTGTAGAGTTTGTTTATGGCAGAGGACCACCAGATTGGGTTAATTTTTTTGGAGGATAGCATCTTGGTTCTATTAGGGATAGCATGACCCATTCACTCATGTAAGTGCTTATAAAGTGCATTTGTGTAGGATTCAGCAGTCGTACCTCTATTGTCCGTCTGCATGGGTGTCATGAAGTTTGCCCCTTCCGTCTTAAGAAGTGTGAAGTTTGCTTTGGAGAAGTTTTTTATGGTGGTTTCCCTAATTGGGGGTGGGGGCGGGATGTGGATGTCTAGGGTGATTCGCTTGTGGTCAGATTTGACCAATGAGGAATTGACCTCTGGTGTGGAACACCAGTTGCCCATGTTAGTAATGACCATGTCTAGGATATTGTTGCCCCTGGTGGGGGTGTGAATAAGTTGATCCAAGGTGTTGGAATTTACGAATTCCAGAAAACGTTGAGCAAAAGAGTTGGTACATGAGTAGTTTTCCCAGTTAATGGTGGGGTAGTTGAAATCGCCCATTATTAGGGTGTTGGGTTGTACCCTAATACTTTCCAGTCTATCAAGAAATGAGGAGTGGGAATCCTGGGGCATAGTCGGGGGTCTGTAGCAAGCTACAATTTAAATTGCAGTCTTGCCCAGAGTTAGTTGCACTTGGATAATCTTGGATGCATTATACTGAGCAACTAGCCTGGAGGTGTGGATATCCTTAATGAATATGGACATACCTCTACCTTTAGTGCTTCGTTCCGGTTAGGTGGCCGAAAGTTGTGGTATGAATTATAGCCTGGTATTGCAGGGGTGCTCTCTGGAGCTTTGAACCAGGTCTCTGTCACTGCACAGATGTCGATGTTCTCCATTTTAAGGAGTGCCTCGAGTGAGTGCATTTTGAGGTTTAGACTTCTAGCATTGAGTAGCATTACCCTCAGAGTTTGCTTGCTTGTACCTGTTATGGTGGTGAATTTGTCATTTGAACCTTGCCTAAAAAATGCACTATAGGGGTCACTTTGCCAGTACCCAGAATCCCAAGGGCTACAGGTGCAGGCCATCTCTGGCAAAGCATCGTGGTCTGTCGATCATGTCGTCCCAGGCAGACAAATACTGGAACCCCTTAGAATGACACCAGAAGCTTAGCCAATTGTTGAAGTCAATCATTTTGTCCTTGTACTGTGGTATCATTCTGGATGATGGCAGGATGCTACTCAGGGCTAGGGTCATACCTACCTGGGCTACAAGATTGGAGAGCTCCTCCATGTCTCTTTTCATGTAGTCCAGGGAGGTACATCTCAGGTCATTCATACCAACATGGACAATGACAGTGTCATATTTGTACTTGTTATGGAGTGACCTGCGTGTGTGCATTATGTGGCGGATCCTGGCACCTGACAGGCAGCTAACAGTAACTTTCTCCTTGTTTAGCCTGGTGAGTGGAACATCAGTGTGCCTGACTATAGAGTCACCTATGACTAGAGTGCTGAGTACGTTGTTATGCCTTATGGGCTGTAGTTGAGTGGCATACTGAGTTTGTGGGTTATGTGTCATTTGGGTTGTGTTGGGGGGTGGAGTTTGCTTGTGTTTCTGCTTTGGAGGTCCCTGATGCTTGGGCAGGTTTTTATTGAGAGCATCCGCAAATGTAGGTGTGTGTTTTGTGTTTCTATGTGTGTGTTTTGGTGGTGTAGGTTTTGAGGGACTATGTAATGAATTTGGTGTGGTGCAAGTGTTTACCTTCTCCTCTTGACTGCCTAGTCCAGTCTTGGGTGAAGAGAGCTTTGCTTCCAGTTTGGCTATATAAGTGCATCTCTCACAGGTTGTAGTGTTGTATGGTAGGAGGAGAGGGTTGTCTGTGTACATGAGGCAATTGCTGCATTGCCCCAAGATGCCCAGATTCATCAGGTAGACAGGAGAAATCACCAGGAGCTGACCCTTAGACATGGCTGGATAGGTGCTTATTTATTAAGTACTAAAAACTGCTTTCCCCTAGACAAGTGAGGAAAGTTGAGTGTTGTAATAATTTGCAGCTTATTTAGTGCTTACAACGAGTTCTGAACAAGTGCTGAGTTCCAAGAAATAGATCTGAGAGCTGAAACTAGAAAACTGGCTAGTTCTAAGAAAGAAAATTAAGCTAGAGGGCTTCCCTTTAACACAGAAAGGCTTGGGGGCTCAGAAGCCTACAAACAGTCTAGACCACTTACAGGAAAGGCAGGAAACAAGCTTAAAATATTTTTTTCTTTCCCAGATGCTCTCTTTGTACAAAGTAGGAGTGACTGAAATCAGAATTTTGCCACCCTGTGGCTTCCTGCTGGCCCTAAATAGCCCACAGTTACCGAGGCATAAATGCTATCCACCACCACCTACAGTTAAATGTACAGAACACCCAGGTGACACATATCCAGGGTAGTAGGTCTTGTCACAGGATATGAATGCATGATTACTCTGAAGGCCCCCATTGTCCCTGACACACTGTTCTACACATATGCACCCAGGTAACCACGCATGTATACAGCTGTACCTTGCTGCAGAAATATATCTGCTGTGCTGCCATGTCATCCTTTTCCACTGTATTGGTGCCAAGTCTCTATAGCTCAGCCACACAGACCCTGGAACATAAACAGTTATGTGAGACACCTGTCAGTCTGCAAAACTAACAGCAGTGTTACATCATGCAACAAAGATACACCAACTGTGATGTGTAATGTGTATGCATGACACATGCCATCATACAGCTCCTGTCATGCCCCCAACAGCTCGCATGCAATACACTACCACACTACAAAACCAACCTACATGTAAAGTAATATAGTCACTGTGTGCATCAGACACATATTTGCATGTCCCTGCATTGATGGCATGGATGGCAGGGATATGGCACAGGTATCATCACATGAACAGGGTGTGGTGTGGGAGTGCAAGAGACCTTGACTGTGCTAAACAATTGAAAGCATGTATGTAAGTCAGGAAGGGGTGCTGGTTAGGTGGGCCATGGAGAGCTGCTGTGTGTGTCTGTTGGTGACCTGCATGTGCAGTGATGTTTGAGTGTGTGTGTACACAGTCAGACCAGTGCTAGCCATACATGTGTGTATTTTGGACAGCTGTTGACCATACATGGTCTCCAGCAATGAACACAGGAACTGGCTCTGCCAGCAGTGGCACTGGCACCACCATGCCCAGGGTCAGATGTGGTGCTAGTAGCTGATGGTGACTGCTGTCTGCTGGGCCTGTGTCCCCCATGGAACCACCCAGGACCACATGTCCATGGACTCCCATGTTGTGGTGTGGACGACACACTCCCTTCTGTAGTGCTGGAGGTACTGCCACTACAGGAGTGTGAGTATGCATGGCGATGTGGACTCTCAGCAGATGGTTTTGCTGAACTACATCCATGTGTCCAATGCTCTACTCTAACCAGATGTTTCAGCACAGACAACGTGTCGTGAAACACTGACACTGTCTCAGCCCACTGTCAGTTCACTACATCAGTGAAACGATCCATGAGATCACCAGTGCAGTGGAGGCAGTCATGGATGTCAGACTGTGCTGCATCCATAATCCTGAGGATCTGTCTGATGCTGCATTCAGAACTTGCCTGTGCCTCCATGATGGACCAAAATATGCAGCAGGGGACCCATGATGTGACACCTGTGACAGCTGGTGGATGGGCAGCAGTCCTCCTATGAGCACCCCTGTCAATCTGCTTGTGTGGGACCTTACCAGCTCTCTGGCTATGGCCAATGTCTACACTCACTGATGCCATAGTTACCACACTGTCCTGTTCGATGTCGCCACACTCTGACTGACCTACATCTGTGGTCTCTGGTGACTGGGTATGTGTGTGCATACTGACTGTGTGCAGGGACAATAGGTGTGAGGAGCTACAACTGCATTACACATTCCATATCTTATTTCAGGTCCCATGCACAACACACAAACAGACTACAACATACACAGACAAGACAGGCCCTTTATAACATGCACTGCAGCTATGTGTGGTTAATATTGTCAGTACTATACCCCCTGAGAGATAAGCAATATGACAGTGTATCTGATAGATCTACACCTGAAACACAGTGCACCCGTCTTGAGCATACTATGTCAATAATAATATCACTGCCTCAGGTATGTACCATCTCCATATTCTGTGTGAACAGGCATCTGTGAGTGATTGGCTCCTATAGAGCAGACTGCATAGTCCTTCTCATATATAAGTACAAATGTGTTACTGCTTCTGCAAATACACAGTGGTAATTACACATTCAATGCACTTCAGTTAACCTCTCCGAAATTGTACATGCAACTATTGTACTCTGGCTAAGCATAATAGCTGTGCCTAGGGAAAAATGGCAGCCCTTAACATTCTTAGGGTATATATGATCCGTAAAAAAACAGTATCACACTTACCAGATACAGGACATTGTACTCCGACCACACCTGATGGACCTATGGAAATGTGACAGAGAGGTATTGTCAGCAATAACAAATGTGGTATTGTTACAGGGTAATATGTGCGTATATCAACATGTGCAGTAGCTAATGTCGTACTATCAACATTGCCAACATTGCTGACTTTCTGAGTATGTGTGCACAACTGTGTGTTAAAACCAAACCCCCCAATGCAAATAAATCTGACACCCTTGTACTGGTATGCAGAGGCTGACACAATGACTGATATAGTATTACAGTGATGAAAAAAGGAAACTTACCTGGACACTGCTCTGATGTGGATGCTGTGACACCCACCTCCAGGATGTATGGGGTGATGGATTCTTATAAGCTGGTGGTTGATCCCAGGTTCACCAGGAATTCCTCTGTAGCTGACAGTGGTTGTTCTGCTGCAGGCCCTCCACCAGTGGCAGCACTGTCCCTGGCCACAGCAGCAGCCCTTTTCTGTGCAGCATTGACCAAATCTGATACCCGGTGTCAGACCTGCTCTTAGGTCCTGTCTTGGAGCCCTATCCGGTTGATTGTTGTGATGAAGTCAGCCCACAGTGCTACATGTTGTTCACAATGCTGATGACTCCTGGACAGCAGGATGTCATGATGCAGTCTGAGGCCATCCAGAATAAAATTGTTTTCAGTGGCTGAAAGTGGTCGGTGCATCCTTTGATACATCCTTCCTGAACAACACCAAGAGGGGAACACATCACAGGACCAGATACATGAACATCCTCTATGTACAGACCCTGCATAAATAAAATGGCCTGACCTATTCACTAGTACTGTCCACGTCATACCCACAGTCTATCAACACACTATGGGTGTGGCTATCACCAACATAGTAGCAATACCAGTTATGTCCCTGTGTGCTGTGACAAAGTGTGATGTATTTCTCCGCACCCATCAATGCAGTCTACTGTGGTGTGTCCCCTATGGGCAAAGTCCCACTACTATGTCATACAGCCACTGTCAGACAAATAGGTATGTATTATTACAAGTATATTGGGACAGTCTAGCAACATCAGTGTGTCACAGTGACAGACAGCAATGCAGACCTGCTGTAGTATATCTTCCCTGTAGGCATCATACCTGTCCAGTACACAGGTGTTTGCAGAACGTTTACATGTGCCTGATACATGTGGACCTTTTGGCACAAACATGTGGATGTTTGACAAATGTTTGGCCAATAATTGATGGTTGTTGCCAGAATATAGAAAATCTGGCTGTCACATGCCAGACCCCTCAGAAAACAGTTATGCCACAGTAATATCTGCTAGTCTTTTCATAGTCTTACTTTGTATGGCCAAAATGTACACTCTGTCACTGAGGTTGGGCCTGTGCCCCCACACTCATAATGGCTATGACCTGAATTCCTGCTTTAGGGGGTTGCCAGTTAAGTTAGCCATAGTTCCGAAGTGATAAGATATGAATGTCAACAAAGCAGTGACCAAGCCAGAGTACATATGGGACAGTCAGGGACACCTTTACAATGTCTGAACTACTCCTGTGTGACAGTCAAAGACTGAGAGATGTTGACTAACAGTACATCATGTGATATTACAGCTGTGCCCACCCTTAAATACTGTCAGTATGTGTAACTTATAATCCACTAGCTTTTGTACAGGAGCTGAACATTGTAGGAGGAAGTGAGAGGGCCATAGCTGTGATTTGATTCACAGCAGGCACAGTGGAGAGGCATGCCTATAGCTGCTGGATAGCAGAATATCACCTACATTTCATTCCCACAGAAATACTACAGGCCTACTGTTGTAATCCCTGTTTCCCATACCTAAATCCTTCCATCTGCATCCCAGTATATGGGGACATGTATTACATACCTGGTAAAGTGATGTAATCCTTTTGTGAACAGATTCTCAAGAAAAAAGCTTGCTAAATCATAGTTTGTTTTGGTTAAGAAACATACATACCTGTTTCCCATAGACAGTTGATTGCTTTTTGTATGTAATGCTCATTAACAGGTAAATGTCTGTGTACCAATCCATGGCTCAGACCCGCTAATTGCATCCAAAACAGCTGGGTTGCACTTTCATTAGCCAATGAAATGGCACCACAGTGCAATATTTAATGCCTTTATTTAAGCCTTGGCCCCTTTCTCAGTGTTTGAGATGGGCATTAATGAGGTATGGAGCCTGCAGCATAACAGAGGGTAGGTACAAATACTGTCCACTGTTGAGATTTATGAGGTATGTCCATAGTTGTGTATGCTAGGTTTGGCCATTGCCCCATGACATTGTGATTATCTGGCAGTTCAGTGTTAAACATTGTGGGTTGAGATCAGTAAAGAGGAAGAAACATGTGAGTGTCAGATGTCATATCTGTCTGAATATGCATGCTGATGCAGTGGCCGCTATTCTATCAGCTCACTATTTTTGTAGGGGCAAACTGTGAAACATGTCCCTGTCGCTGGACCTTTCCACCCCCCCTTTATGTATGGGTTTTGTCTGGATCCCTTGTTCTAGGGGATTGTGAGGTATGGGTAGGTCTGTAGCAGGTAGCCTAACATACAGATGCATATGTTGCAGGCTGTGGGGGCTGCTGCAGCCTAGGGTACATAGGGGGAAGTGGGAACACTTTGGAGGACATGAGACTGTATGTGTAACTGAGGCAGCAGTGTCAGCTCTGTCGTTACAGCAGAGCCAGGTTGAGGGTATCCTTTTCAGTCCCCTCAAGGCATGTGCTTAAGGTACATCTGTTATGTAACAGTGCCAGTCACAGACTCTAGGCGACATATAGTTAGGCAATATGATTATGTGCAGTGCATCCCTACCTACAGGTCTTTGACTTGCAAACATGGATAGCAAATAATTCAGTAGCAGCAACTTGTGTGCATTAAAATTGCATGACTCAGTCGTTATTTGCTGTATTCACAAAAATGTAATTGAAGTGCAACACACTGGATTCAAATCCAGGACTGTGGGAGAAAAATGTACTGCATGCAAGGCATTTAACAGATAGAGCTACTGAGTCAGTGCTGCAGTAGTTGTATTTGCAAGATATATGTGCATGCATAGTCTCTGACACACGTTTTCTGCATCCATCAGTATGCGCATGGCTTTCAAAGGCAGTTGTGCAGCAGGGTCCGAGTTGTAGACATATGGGGTACTTTGCCATTGATGCCTTAGCAGGTGTGTAAAGATGTTGCCGATGAAAGTGAATGTTACCTGCTATCATACCTCTCAACCTGTTAGAGCAAGAATTGTGGACAAAGCCATACATACAAATGAGACACAAGCCGAAAACAAGAGACAATCTTGACATATTACTCTTACAAATGTAGAATGTTGGTAGAATAACAAGATTTGCATTACCATGTGTTTTCTGAAGGGTGTGATTCTTGACACTCAAATGTCTGTCCTGATTTTCTAACCTCAATCTTTGATGATTTGTCACTACTTTACTAGACACATATGTTTTTGTGAAAACCAGGCCAAAACTAGGGGGTAAAACTGTGGAAATTCTGCAACAGTCTGTACAGTTGACAGTTATACCTGCTGTCCCAGGCCTTGCATACATCCATTATTATTTATTTGACTGTGTACTGGTGTAGTGCCTGCATCACAGCCCCAAGTACACTGCCATTTTTTCTCATTATATGTACTTGCAGTGTATCAGTGGCAATCAGTATATGTTGCTGGAAATGCCTGCTTTACTTCAGAGCTGAGTGGCCTAGTGGGCTAATGCACTATGCTGCAGTTGACAGAGGTTTGGGTTTGAGCTGTTGTAGGGGTGATTATTTTGCAGATGTGCCTAACACTGTGATAAACAGTTAAGATGATTAAGGCACTTTTAAGCAGTTTTAAGTGGGTTTGCACAGGTTTGAGCAGCACGCTGCTTAGCTCTGAGCAAACTTGTGCTAAAAATAAAAAAAAAAAAGAAAAGGGGTGATAGGAAAGTGGTGAAATGGAGGCAAGTAGGGGGAAAAACATACTGAAAGGCCGGCAGTGTTGTGCAGGAAGGGTGTAGGAAAGGACCATAGCTCTCCATTGGTTGTACAGCAACTGTGCAGGTATTACAGAATTTGGAACTTTGAGCCTCACACCCCAGAAAGAGGGGTGAGAATGACATAAATGTGTTCACTAATTAATGTAAGAATTAGTTGTGTCTATTGGACATGTGTACGAAATGGAGAGCTATGTATGGGATGATACTTTTTTTGTGGGACAGGAGCTCATTTTTTTTAAGGAGAGTGGAATGTTGGGGTAGTGATGTAAGTATGTGTGGGGAGGTAAGTTGGGTAGGAGAAGTTGTATTTGCAGATGGACAAGACAGCATATGGGGGTGGTGTGTGACACAGGAGGGGGTAAACACCTTGGACAGGGAGGGTGTTGTTGAATCAGAGGTGCATGTGCCTCCAGACAGCAGCAGCGTGACTGAGCTCCCCACCCATGGGTAGTCAACACTGCTCTTTCACTGCCCCGAAGGTGGCTGTTCTATAGTCTGGGAGGCTGGGCACCAGGGCCGTCAGGCCCCACCAGGCTGTCCAGTTTACCCTCAATCCTGTGCAGGCATAGGTCATATTTTTTATGCACAATCTTGCGCATCATGGCTGGTAGTTGATCCTGGATGACTACCACCCCTCTGCCACCACTTCCAAGGGGGGTTCCCCTGAGGAGGTTCCACCCAAGGTTGGTGCCGGGTAGTGGAGAGGACACCACCAGCCTGACTCTCAGATGCATTAGTACCTGGTGCCATGGCTGGCTGAGGTGGGGTAGGCGGATCACCAAGAACTGTTGTGCTGTGATGATAGTAGTATAGCAATGTGTATAAGTTAGTTATGAACAAAACATTTTGTTAGTAATAACAGCATGCCAGAAAACTGGCAATAACCTAGTCAATTTCAATGCATATTATAGGGAACACAACAATACATAATGTAACAGGCAGTATATGAACAGCATGCCAGTAACCATTATGGCATAAGGCCAACAACATAGGTCATTCAACAAGATGTGTTAATATGCAATCATTGTAATGCACAACAATAATATAATACATGCCCAAAATAACATTTATTGCAGAACATATGTTAATAGTAAACCATAACCAATGAATAACAATAATAGACATATATGAAGATAAAGGGTGGGGGGAGAGAGAGAAATACAGTCCTTTAATATCATTGTGAGCTAAATAGTTGACAACAGTAGTACTATCTACTCTACAGTTCTGTTCTTTCTTTATGTTTATACATGCCCTATAGCTGCTGTAGCACGTACATGCCTCTCAAGCTATCCACATGGGACAGTATGGGTCAGGCAGTAACACATGCAGATACACAACAACTCAGAACACTTGCACATCAGGTGAACCTATAAAACTACCAAAGTGTTCTTTGGGCTGATGTTCTGCTACTTTGCTTTTGACATCTATCATGTCAGTGATACACCAGTGACAGTGGGATTACACAACAGTAATTGCATTTGTGACAGTGTGACAATTGAGAGACATGTATGTGTATAGTACAGAGAGTAAACAACTATCATGTCTTGCTTGGTAGGAATGGGGATAGATACCAATAGCAGTGACTGCACAGGCATGTAAATCAGATGTCCTAATCAACTGTAGCAAAATTTGACAGTTACTCCAGGCATACAGCAATGCCAACATTACACATTTTATTTTTTTATTTCATTTTATTAACAATTGTACTTATTTCATTCATTTCTGCACTATTACCATATGCCTGGTAATGAGTTTAACAGTCTGTGACATCTGTACACACAATTATATCTCCATAATATGGCTTGCCTCATCCGTTTACTTGTAGTTTATGTGGAGAGAAAATCTGTTATCATAACATAACTGATTCAGTACTATTTATTACTATATGCTGCTGGATTCGAACCCTGGTCTGTGTGTGCCAAAATGTACTTCATGCAGAGCATTTAATAAGCTGAGATACTGAGTCACTGATGACTAATGGTTGACTGATATTTGTCTAGAGCTCACCTAGATACAAAACAAGACCTGGTAATAGATATACATTTTTACAGTAGACTGCATTGACAATTGGACACATGCATGCAATTTCTGCATGACAGAGATACTAAGTTAACTATGCATCACTACATTAAATGCAGATGTGCACACAATATTGTTTGTGGGTGGAAATATCTGTGAAGTGTACACACCATATCAGATTATTGGGTTGGCTATCTTACCTGCCTATATTTGTGGACAGTATATATGCAGTCTACAGCTATTACACTGTCATAGGTTCATAGGTAGGTACTAGGCTATCAGTCCTGGGGCCTATATAAGCCCAGCCAAAAAGGTACCCTGGTTTTTGCCACCCAAGAAAATTATTTTCCTGTGCCACTGTCGAGCAGAGCCACAGAGGTGATCTCCAGGGTGAATTTCCTATTTCCCATCCAATCATCAAGATTTTTCTTGAAGAGTGCTAATGATGAGCTTTGTTTGATATAGATAGGTAGTTTATTCCAGAGTATGGGAAGTCTCTGGGACAGGAATCTATCCCTCCAGCATGTTCTGTTTATTGTGGTGACAAGGTTTAGGTCCCTAGAGCATGTAGCTCAGAGGGATTGGGATTTCTTTAAGTGGAGCATGTCCAACAGCTCTGGGTTTGACATAGCTTTGTATGTTAGGCAGAGATCGCCTCTGAGTAGGCGATATGCGACAGAGTAAAGCTGGAGTTTTTTGAGACGGTCTGCATAGGTCATCTGTTTGAGGCCAGTAATCCTCTTTGTGAGGTATTTCTGCGGCCTTTCCAGTTGTTGTAGATGTCTTGTGAAGCACATACCAAAAGGGGCGTTGTATTCTATAATGGGTCTAATGAGTGATGAGTAGAGGGGAACAATGACCTCTTTTTTTCTGGATGAGAAACCTTTTGTGAGGAGGTGTGCCACATAGAAGGATTTCCTGACTACTGTGGCGATGTGATTATCAAAGGAGGGACTACTGTCCACCTGTGTCCCAAGGTCTCTTATCACACTTTCGGTGTTAAGTATACTACTGCCTATATTGTAGTTCATGGGTACATAGTTTTTACCAAAGGGGATGACAATGCACTTTTTGGCATTGAACTTGAGGCCATGGCTTTGACACCAGGCATCTGTCTCAGTGAGGCCCTTTTGTAGGATGTCCACATCATTAGGAGTTTTGATTATGGCTTCTAGTTTACAGTCATCTGTGAACTTCATTAGCCAAAGACCTTCTGTGTTAGCCTGTACTTCAGAGAAGTAAATACCAAACAGGAGAGGACCCAGGACTGAACCCTGTGGTATTCCACTTGTCACTGGTCCTAAGTCGGATTTGGAGTCTGCTACTTTCACAGTGTGGGTTCTGTCAGTGAGCCAGTTGGCAACCCATCTTGTGACATAGGGATTTAGACCTAGTTTAGTGAGTTTATCTACAATTCCAGAATGAGGGATATTGTCAAAAGCCATGGCAAGATCAGGCTGTGTGAACCACCTTACCCTTGTCTATGACTTTGGGGACTGCTTCAAAGAAGTCTATCAGGTTTAGGAGACATGATCTGCCTTTTACAAACCTGAACTGGGTGGGGTCCAGAGTTTGGAGATTACCAATGTCTTTGTTTATAAGTTCCATGATGATATGTTCCATGGCCTTGCAGACCAGGCTCATCAGGCTAATGGGGCGGTACTTCCTGGGGTCCGTGGTGGCTCTCCCCTTGTGGAGTGGGATAACTGTCACTGTGCGCCATTCAGCAGGCAAAAAGCCTGAGGTGAGGCTATGACTGAACATGGTACTTAGGTGGGGTGCCAGTTCATTCTGTCGTTCATGTAGAACGCAGCCTGGGATGTTGTCTGGTCCCTTGGATGCTGTGTTCTTGGCTTTGGAGAGTGTGGTTTTTACCTGTGCAACCATGATTACAGGAACTTTGCATTCTTCCGGTATAGAGATGGGCTCTTTAGGGGGTGAGGGGGTGTAAAGTTAACACTGAACCTATCTGCCAGGATTTTGGCAATATCAGTTGGGTCTGTATATTTAGTGCCATTGTGCTATAACTCAGAGCAGATCTGAGTGTTGCCATTGAAATTCTTGACATAGCTATAGAATGCTTTGTGGTTGTCTTCAGAATCAGTGGCGATTTTGTTTTCGTAACTAGCTTTGGAGGATTTTATGAGGCATCGCAGCTTCTTAATGAGGCTGACCAGGGATTCCTCCACTCATGGGATTTTACTTTCTTTTGCTACAGTTTTTTTCCTTCTGTTGTACAGTTTGTTTATGGCAGGGGACCACCAGATTGGCTTCCTTTTTTGGAGGATGGCATCTTGGTTCTGTTTGGGGTAGCACGATCCATGCACTCATGTAAGTGCTTATAAAGTGCAATTGTCTAGGATTCAGTAGTCGTAACTGTATTGTCCATCTGCATGGGTGTCGTGAAGTTCACCACTTCTGTCTTAAGAAGCATGAAGTTGGCTTTGGAGAAATTTTTTACCATGGTTTCCTTAATGGGGGGTGGAGGCAGGATGTGGATATCTAGGGTAATTAGCTTATGGTCTGATCGGACCAATGAGGTGTTGACTTCAGGTGTGGAACACCGGTCGCTCATGTTGGTAATGACTAGATCTAGGAAATTGTTGCCACTGGTGGGGATGTGGATAAGGTGATCCAGGACATTGGAGTCATACTTCCCTTCAGCACCGTACTTCAGAGTCTGAATGCATATATCTGAAATGCAATGGTTAATACAAGGCAATCCTGATATACGCAATATACCATAGGTGTTCTTGCTATAGCTTAATGTGTTATTGCAGAACAGGTATTATACTTTATTTGTTGTAACACAGCTTTGACTCCATAGTTATTGCCCAACACTCTATATGACATATACCTTAAGACAGGGACTAGTCTTGATTTGTGTTCTTCTTCAAGAACAGTTGTCATATTTGATTTCATGCAGAACAGCCCTTACTTACACACAGATTGCATGAAACAGCTTTATTACTGGTAATTTCATGCAGTTGCTGCTATAATTTCATGTTTTTATTGCACACCAGTAGTTCTACTGCAGGTGTTGCACTACAGCTGTAATTCCACAGTTATTGCAATTGAAATTTCATTTCATTTACATTATCATGGTAAATGCTTTACTCTTCCCTGCTTATTGCAGTGCATTTGACAATGGTCTCTTATTGCAGCCCAGGTGTACAACCACATTCATTACAATACAATCAAAACTGTATATACCTACTGGCAGTTAATGCTTTACTCTTTCAAGCTTATAGGACTATAGATTGCAAGTTGCATCCCTTCACACCACACTCATGGCACAGCCTGTACAGGTTCCCCCCATATGCCACCACATTGCAAACTTTCTTCCCTGCAGCTATAGGGAGAGTAGCACACCATTATGCATACCTGTCGATCCAACATTCAGATTAGGTATTGGTAAAACAATGCTAACAGTACTTACAAACTTGTGGGGCATTCTCAGCCTGAGCCTACCAGACCCAGGTGTCCAGAAGATCCCCCTTCTGATGATTCAGGTAGTCATAGTGGTCATATACCTGCTCACCTGTGTGGGGGATACTTGTAGCACTAGTGAGATCATGTGCTAGTCAGTTCCAGGTCTCTGCCTTGCACTGGGAGCCCTGCCAATGCCCCATGGAGCAGCCAGTCATCATGGTCTTTCACTAGGAGTCCAACCATGATCCTGGACTCCAGAATGCCCCACTGCTGCACCCAGAAGCACGCACCCCCCCCAACACCTGCCATTTTCCTGCACAGCTCAAACGCCAACTGTTTATGCTGTATTCCCAACTGTTAAGCTTTATTTAGCCTGTTTTCCTGCCCTTTAATGGCATTGGGCAATTTTTAAAAATGCAGTGCACCATTTAGCACCATGCAAACCAGCTGAGCTCAGCTCAGCAGTGCATAAACTAGCAATGCTTAGCAGTGCTTGGCACTGCTTAGCATAGTGCAAACCAGCTAAGCTGAGGTGCTTGATGCCAAGCAGTGCCCAGCAGTACTAAAATGGATCTTGTTTTACCAGTGCTTGGCATGGCTTAACATGGCTTAGCAGAGATTAGCTAAGTGTAGCACATCAGGATTTAAAAATAAGTGATATAATTTATATTTGTAAAATAAATACTAATCCCTCTGTGTATTCAATCCCTGCACCTGCAGCTGTCACTCTAACCATTTGACTATGTGGATGTATAGACTTCTGCTATACTTTTGGATATACCTCTCAGCCTTGTTTAAGCACCGCTGAGCACCACGCCACATCACACAAACCTACTCAGCTATGTTTAAACTTGACCTTTGCATTAATAATTCAATGTATCCCATTTCTATTTTTAGATGTCTGGCATTTGTCACTTGCTGTGCACTGCATCGTGATGTGCAAACTTCACCAAGAAAAAAAAAAAAAAAACTTTCACTTCATTAATACAATGCACTTTGACAGTGCAGGGGGTGTGTTACTCATCTGCAGACACAGTTACTAACACACTCCCTACACTGATTCAATAATTGTGTTACATGGCTCTCCCCCAGCAATGTGCCATCATTAATATGCATGGAATGCTACTGAGGGGGAACTGTGTACACGAACACAGTACCTTCCATGTAGGCTCTACACTATGCCTACACAGATTTTATTAAATCCTGGGGATTAATAAAAATAATGTTTTTCTCCCATGCATTAGCATGTTTTCATAAGCAGAGACTACAACACATATTGGTGAAAGCTGTGTGGGTGTGTGTGTGTGTGTGTGTGTATGTGTGTGTGTGTGTGTGTGTGTGTGTGTGTGTGTGTGTGTGTGTGTGTGTGTGTGTGTGTGTGTGTGTGTGTGCGCACATGTGTGTATGTTGCACAGTGAGAACACTGGATAGCACAGAGTTTTACAGTGTAAAAAGCATCAGTCAGTAATTTTGTTTTCCCATGCTTCTTGAAATAATAAAAGAGGACTACGAGAATAAGGATGCCAGTAATAATATTGAGTCCCATGAAGCCTTAGTGCTACAATTATTTATCTATTAGGGCCACAAATTCCAAGAAAAAGAGAATATAAAAATCTCACACCAAAAGAAAAAATATAATAAATAAAAGTGGACGCACATTTTCCTCTTGTGGGAATTAGATAACGTACACATTGTTCATATTATTTCTGTTTGTGACACTGACAGTCTGAATAAATCACAAATAGCAGCCTCAAAATCATCATTATTTTACTATATGTCAAGAAGTGGTTAGAGATGAAATGAGGCTTCTCTGCAATTTCACTACCAACAAAAAGGTCTGAATGAGGCCACATAATGAAAAGAGGGGCATGCAGGAACATGCAGTCTCATCATATATTCAAACCATATCTCTCAAACTCTTTGCTAAAAAAATCTGGATAAAGCCAAAAATAATGGGGGGAGAAAGGCTAAAAAATAGAGACATATTTTAAATATTGCTCTTATTTTATTTATTTATTTGCATTTGTTGACCAGGATAGTCAACTGGGTTGAGTTGGCCTGTTTTCAGTGAAGGCCCCAGGAGAAAAGCTTCACAAGAACATACATTACATTACATTACAGTTACATATATGTAAGGTTACATTACATTATCAAACAAAGCTCCTCATTAGTGCTCTTCAAGAAAAAATTTGATGATTGGATGGGAGATAGGAAATTCACCCCGGGGATCACTTCTGTGGCTCTGCTCGGCAGTGGCACATGAAAATAATTTTCTTGGGTGTTGAAAGCCAGGGTACCTTTGGCTAGACTTATATAGGCCCAAGGGCCAATAGCCTAGTACCTAGCTATGAACCTATGAACCTATTACTTATTGTACAATATTCAGTTCAGTGCATTAGGTAACACTGGTAGAATTGGAAAACATATTATTCATGTTTAAACCAGACTTACAGAGAAAAAGCCCAATTAGATATTCATGTAAGAGACAAAGAAGGAGGTTAGGAAAACAATCGGTTAAGGAAGTGATTTAGGTAGGAGCATTAGTGGGACATTCCCATTTGGAGGATAGATGTATGAAGAGCTGGCTTTTGAAGTTATTATGGTTAAGTATGTTGCGTAGGTGAGAGGGGAGAGACTTCCAAAGTTTGGTTATTGTGCAGGATAGTAGTAGTTGGCCTGGGGGATGAGAGGGTTTCTGTACTTGTGTACTTTGTGTATGGAGTAAGTGGGGTAAGTATGAGATTGTGGAAGGGAGTGTCTAGCTGCAGGCTGGGTGTGGTGGGGGAGAGCTTAGAGTGGGTATAAATGTACATGCACTGGGGGCAGGTAAGATTTGGGGGCAGGGTAGGGGAGCGGAGTGAGCCTTCAGGCGAACCGAGCGAGAAGAGCCAGGTAGGAGTGAGAGGTCCACACAGAGCAGCAGGAAACTATTAGTTGGTGGGGCTCTGTAGTGGGACAGTGTATAATCTAGAGTGAGGTATATAGGAGTGGGAGTTAGTCTGATATAGAGGTATATGACAAAGTTGAGCTTTCTCCTTCTTTATATTTTCTTTATTATTTGTGTTTTGTTTTTTTTTAGGTTTGGGTGTCCTGAATAATGGTAACTTTGGTTTAGAAGTGGAATGGCAAGCAAGAAAGCAAGCGTTTCACTGTAGTGGGAGTCTGCTTCTACCTAGTGGTGAAATGGGGGTAGGAGACAGAGAATATAGTAGGCTTTTTAAGAAAAGACAAAGAGAAAAAGCAACCGGAGGAGGGTAAAGGGCTGCAGTAGGCTGCTAGTGTGCTCACTGAGGGTAGGGTACAATTAGTATTTAAAATATTCCAATAGCTTAGTCCAGATACCTACACACTAGTTAATTCAATGCTCTTGTAGGCAGACCAAGGTAGTTGACCAGTGTAGGGGGTATTCCTGTTTATTTTGTTTTCTTTTTAAGCCTGGGGGGGCACCCAAGGAGTGAGCTGTAAAGAGAGAGAAGGAGGTAGGTTAGCGTTTATAGAGCAGGTGGGAATATGTAGAAATAGCAGAGGGCTCAGAAAGAAGCTGGATAGAGAGTGAGTGTAAGTGGGGGAGGTACAGTTGGGAAGGTACAGATGTAGAGGCAACAAGCTTACATACAGGTAGAAGCAGGGTAGAGAGTGAGTGTAAGTGGGGAGTATAGCTAAGATATACAGATGCAGGGAATGCAATCAAACATTTCAGTAGTTCACAGTCATAAACAGAGCACATGCACATGATTCATTAGGAAATACAGATGCAGAGAATGCAGACAAACATTTCAGTAGTCCTCAGTCTTAAACAGAGTATGTGCACATAATAAACATTTAGCGATTCATAAACAACCCATTGAGTACATGTAGATGCTGCCGCAGTTGGCGTTCAGCCTCTGTAGCTCGATGGGTTTAGCACTATGTGAGCTAAATATAATATTTGAAACCCAACGGTTTTACACTGGGCTACAGTGAGTGCTGAAACAACATTAGAAATGGACACTTTATTCCAAGCAGAAAAGTACTCTGCGGTCTGCACATATGTATTAAACTAGCACTTAATTCTGAGCAAAAAGTACATGTCATGCCTAGCCACAGGCTTTCGCAGGCAAACAATGCTGTCTGGATAATATTTACACTAGCTGTTGCAGCCTTTTAGTATATATGCATACCGCTAACCCGGTTATAAGGCTACATAGCTTTTTTTGCACATGGCTGTTCGGTGACACAGCATAGGAAGTTAGATAAATGAAATTTAGTTTTTAAGGCTGTTAATACATTACATTCAAGCAAAAGCAGCAGTTTCAGTCAACACATGAGCAATTAAATTGCATAAACAGTTGATTGTGACCTACCAGGTGCGAGATGAGCAGCCTAACTGCAGAGATGGCTCAGTGGTGGAGGACACGGTAACCCCATCCACTTCTCACTTTCTAAAAGATGGCGCCGCTGAAACACCTCAGGGAAATATGTATGGAGGAGGAAGTTCACCTGTGGGGAGGGATAAGGAGGTAAGAGGGAGGGGCAGTACTGGAAAAGGGCCAGGGGGAAGGGAAGAGCCAGGTAGGAGTGAGAGGTCTACACAGAGCAGCAGGAAACTATCAGTTAGTGGGGCTCTGTAATGAGACATTGTATAATCTAGAGTGAGGTATATAGGGGTGGGAGTTACTCTAATATAGAGGTATAGGGCAGAGTTGGGTTTTCTCCTTCTTTATATTTTCTTTATTATTTGTTTTTTTTATTTTTATTTTTGGGTGTCCTGAATAACGGTAACTTTGGTTTAGAAGTGGGACGGCAAGCAAGAAAGCAAGTGTTTCACTGTAGTGGGAGTCTGCTGCTACCTACTGGCAAAATGGGGGTGGGCGACAGAGAATATAGTAGGCTTTTTAGGAAAAGACTATGAGTAAAAGCAACCGGAGAGGGGGGGGGTAAAGGGCTGGAGTAGGCTGCTAGTGTGCTCGCTAAGGGTAGGGTACAATTAGTATTTAAAATATTACAATGGCTTAGGCCAGATACATACACGCTAGTTAATTCAACACTATTGTAGGCAGTCCAAGGTAGTTGACCAGTGTAGTGAGTATTCCCATTTATTTTTGTTTTCTTTTTAAGTCTGTTGGGAGGGGGCACCCGAGGAGTGAGATGCTAGTTAATTCAACACTCATGTAGGCAGTCCAAGGTAGTTGACAAGTGTAGGGGGTATTCCCGTTTATTTTGTTTTCTTTTTAAGTCTGTTGAAGGGGGGAGCACACGAGGAGTGAGATGCTAGTTAATTCAACACTCTTGTAGGCAGTCCAAGGTAGTTGACCAGTGCAGGGGGGTAGGGGGCATTCCCGTTTATTCTGTTTTCTTTTTAACTCTGTTGGGGGGGCACCCAAGGAGTGAGCTCTCATCCAGCCTTCCGTCAAGAGTTTAAATTCCAGACTAAAGTTGACTGAATAACTACTTTTATCAGCATGCATTTTCTGAAGAATATAAAGTATGAAAATGAAATATCTGTCATTATTTAGTGACTGCAACTCTCAAAGATTTACCATAAGACCATACATTTTGCAAGGAGTAGAACAAAAATATAAGGCAGGAATCTTTAAATTCTGTGAAAATCCTGAGAGTAGAGAGGTATGGTTTAGACCAGTCATTGTCAACACATCCATGTAGTCAGGAATAAAATAAGGTAGTGCAAAAGAAACAAAAAACTCCCACCTACTTAATTGTAAATTATTAGCAGAACTATGTATTCACCATAGCAATTCATAGAGCAATTCATGTTTTACTTCAGAACCCTGCGAAATGCCTTGCATGGAAATCTTTTGTTTCGTTCCAGCTGGTGTTCCCTTAAATTATTGTTGAAGAACTGTTTCAGTGTCATTTATTTCATAGTACCACTTTTCACAGATTAAAATGCAGCAACTTTATAACAGATGTCTCAATAATCCTACATAACTTGATTTGCATTCTAATGTTTTATGATATTGTTTATGTTGAAATTCTTTTGATAGATATAAATTTGCAATGTGTCATGATAAAAAGTTATGTATGCATTTTTTATGTGGACATTGTCAATAAAACAAAAATAAGTCTGAAGACATTTAAAAGAACAATTCACAGGTGACTTGTCATTTAAGTGACCTGATTATTGGTCAGACTGTTAGAGAATGGAGATCTGTTTCTAACTTCTACTAGTATCACTAGTTTAGGATTAATATTTCCTTTTGAAACACCAGCTGTCCAAACATCTTCTCTGGCCCTTGGTCTGATTATCGAGTGAACAGTTGACACTCTAGCCATTCTGAAATATGACTGGGTCACTAGTTGGTGGGAGAAAGTAATACAATTGTGTTACGTCATTCACAATAAAATGCCTTTTTTAGGAAACTGCACCATTACAAATGTTAAGAATGTTAAAACAATGCAATAATTCAAATACGGGTACTTTTTATTGTCTCTGAAAACCAAAGTGATGTTCAGACACTATAAGACTGCATTTCAAATGTTGATCCTTGGCTTATGAGTTGCACAGCTATCAAGGCATTCAAGCTAGTATGTACAGAAAAAAATGGAGTTAATGAGGAAAATGAAAAATATACATACTACTATAAAGATACACTGTCATATTTAAGAGAATTGGAACATTGAAATGAATAAATAAATAACCATGGCTACAATACACATCAACCATTTTCTATTTTCCAACAACTCTGATACATCCTATTGACTGAAGTCCAAAGGTAGAGAATGAATCAAAAGCGAGACAGTGTATTATGTAATTGCTGTTTGAGTGCAGATTCTACTAATGAATATCACAGAAAGCTACTTTTGTTGGTCATTCAGGTTGCCTTCCCCCCATGTTGTGCAACTGTGGAGTTAGTATATATAATGAGTCTTCTTTTAAAGCCCAACTCCCACATGACTAACTTTCAAATGGCCAAGACGAAAATCATGAAAGTACAGAATCCCGAACATATTTGTTTTTCTAGGGTAAGTGAACACTTGGCCAACATGCCCTGTTCACCACTGTAGTGCAATCCTGGAGTTGATATATTTTGTTAGTGGGAGTGTGGTGGGTGTGATCCTCCACATTGGGGGGTGTGGTGGGTGTAGCCCCCCACCTAAGTGGGTTTTACTTACCTTGGCATGAGTTTCATTTACAATTGGCCAAAAAACGCAAGTCAGGCCCAAGATTAAATTATGGGTGCTATCCAATGATCACACTTTGCTTTAAAGGAATTGTGTTGCACTGTTTAATAGGTGATGTTTAAATCTGCTAAACATGGAGGAAGTTTTGAGAAGTAAATGTGTCCTTTCCATGTCTCTTACTTATTTGCTGATGGATACTGAAGTCATTAGTTCAAGTGTTTGTGGGCCCATTTGTTTTGTGGAAGTGTAGGAGGTTAAGGAGGGTAGAGTCATAACAGTATGAACTCTAGACATAAATTGCCATTTGGGAGTCTGTAAGAGACAGAATGTAGGGATAGAGCTTCAAGCCTGATTTTGTATCTGAGAGCATTTAGTCTAGTCATCTGGCATCCTTCTAGTTGCCTGATGCATTTGGATAAATACATACCAAAAGTGGTATTATATTCTATATTTGTGTTGATTAAGTCAGAATAAAGAGGAATGATAATTTTTAGCCTGGGTAAGATATCCTTAGATATAATTGAGTTAGATAAAATAATTTTCCTGATAAGGTTGCTATGTGTTGGTCAAAGTATGGGGAGCTGTCTATGAAGGTGCCAAAAATGTCTGGCAACCATATCAGTCTGCCGCAAGAGTACTGTCTATACTGTATCTGCAGTTGAGGTTTGTTTACCAATGATGACAATGTAATATCTTTTAAATTCCATTCAAATGCACTATTAATTGGTAAAGCTTCATCCTTGCTGTTATAGCACAGTATCACATAATATGAGAACAATGACACTCATCCTGCAAACAGCAACAAATTCAGTTAGCTATATCTGTGTACTGTTTGGAAAGTCTGCTAAGCAGATATTGAACAGACGGCATCCAGATACTGAACTTTGAGGAACTGAACTATTCATCTTTCTGCTTTCTACTTTCTGAGGTAACGCGATAATCTAAGTATGTGGATTCTCTCTGTCAGTCAATTTGCTAGCCATCTAACAACATAAGGATCTACATTTAGATCTTTAATTGTATGCACATTTCAAACAGGGGTAAGAGTATGAAATGCCTTGCCCATCTCCAAGTACACTATATGAATTAGATGGCCATTATCTAGTTTTTTAGTGACTTTTTCAAAGAAGTTTCTAAATTAAGTAAATGTGATTTCCTTTTGACAAAACCATACTGTTGCTGGTCTACAGCGATAAGATGTTTTACATCAGAGCTCAGAAAAGCATTCATAATATGTTCCATCACATTCCAAATTATGCTTGTAAGATTGCTGGACCTAATTTCCAGGTATAATGTGTATAATTTCCAGGGCAACAGCGGTATAATGATAGCCATTTTCCATTTCTCAGGAACATATCCTGTGACTATGCTTACGTTGATCACACCCCATAGAGGGTGTGTTTGCTGCCATTGATTAAACAAGCAAATATATCATTAGAGCCCATAGAGTTGAGAATTTTTGCTTTAGGGAGACAGTTAAGATAGTTTATATATTCATCTGGTGTGTAAGGGACACAGGAAATGGCTGAACTTGAATGACTGAGTCTGAAGTTAGTACTAAATTTATCTGCAAGCATATTAGAAATACAGTTAACATCAGAGTGCGTGATGCCATTATGATGTAAGTAAATATGAATTTGTGCTTACCCTTGATGTATTTATGCAATGGATTTGTGATTACCCTTGATTTTTTTATGCAAATTATGATCTATGTCCTGCTTTGATTTATATATTTTACATTTTAAAATTGTACTTATATTTTTGATATGAATAATTTATGTGGATAGATGTTGATTTATTATATGTCTTAATTAGCTTTTGTATTTTATTATAGAGCTTATTAATGTTGGCATTTCTCCTAGTAAGTTATTTTTACATTCCTCACCATATTTGTTTCTGATTTTGCGCTAGATGAGAGAAAAAATCATTGAGTTAACTAACAGCTGAGGCTGCATGGGGCTGAGCTCAGCCATAAAAAAAACATATCTTTATTTATGGGTTGTTCAGTAAGAAAATGTAGAAATATTTCATGGTCCTCCAGGAGCATGGGATGTGTTACAAATAGTTACAAACTTATACATTGTCTTTTTAGGATAATTTGAATTCAAATACATTCATTTTTTTTGTCATAGGGAATTTATCTAGAGATAATTGAGTACCTCACAAATACTGATATACCCCACCGTTTCCAGTAGCTCTAAATGTATGATAGCTGCTGAAACCTGATACAGAGGGTAGTAACACGACAGTGCCATTTTTACCCTGAAACCAAGTCTCTGTTATAACATAGATATGGATATATTCAAGATGCAGGACAGTCACACGATCTGAGTTTATTGTAAAGACTTCTGGCAATAAGAAAAGAAACTTTGAAAGCTAGAATTTACTGCATGATTTTTTTATTATGTTTTCAGGTTGCTGGAAAATGTATGCAAGATTTTTAGGTGATATATATATTATATAAACTGAATATCAATCAAAGGCTGTAGAGTTTATTAACTATATTAAAAAAACAACCAGTTTTTTTTAATTTATTGAATTTTAATTCAGAAAGCATGAATTACTAACATGTCACGATTACTAAGCCTCAAGATGGTTTCTGTCAAGTGTTTACAGGAAACCACCATATGCTAATGAAGATTTACATTATAATTGTAGCCACCCTTTGGCATACAAAAAAAAGCTTAGCAAAAAATGAGTTAGTTAGGGTAGCATGGATAAAATCAGAGAAATATATTTTTATTATAGACAGAATAAAGTGATATGTACCTGGAAAGTGGGCTTCCTAATGATATTTTTATGTAAAATAAGAGATGAAGTAACAAATTATTGGGGTTCAAAATATACCTATTGTAAGGAAAAGGTTTAGTAAGAATAGACAATGTGTAACATAAAATGCAATTTAGAAAGCTATGGTTCTTCAGTATAAAGTGTAGTCAATTAGTCAGATGATAAATAAAAAC
Source organism: Protopterus annectens (assembly GCF_019279795.1). NCBI lineage: Eukaryota > Metazoa > Chordata > Ceratodontiformes > Protopteridae > Protopterus > Protopterus annectens. Next base: position 399,686,393 of record NC_056733.1, read on the forward strand.
TGGAACACATTTAAAACTAACTAAGAACTATATGGTTTGTTTGGTAGTGATCCACTGATTGTTTTTTTAAAAAGAAAAGAATATTAAAGAAGAGCTTGAAAGGATAAACGTCAGCATCTCTATTTGATACAATAAAAATAAAAAGGATTCCACAGAATAGACAATGTACTTATATATAAGAAGGTGAATTTATAAGTACTAAGTTACGAGGCGAGACCCAGAATTTACCTAACTGATGGTAACTGTAGTACCAGCGGTGTGGCTTACATAACAGTATTTAAGTATTGGTTTTCATACTGTGTGAATAAGACCAGACAAACTCTGTGAAATGCATTTATGAACTCTACAATGACATTGTCAGTAAAAATATCACTTGTGCATTATATGGGCATTCTCAGGTTTGTTTAATTTTTTCTACGTTTTACTTTGCTATTTATTTTGAATTTATGAAAAAAATCCTTGTTGAGAAGTAGCTATTGGGAAGAAAAAATTAAATATAAAGAGTTATTATGGCAATTTAGTTTAAATTTGACTACATCACCAGGACTGAATAATTGTATATCTATTAACAATGTTTTACAACTTTGTTCTAAAAAAATATTGAATATATTTTTGTAATTATTTTATATCAACACTTTTTACACTGATTTTTTTATTCTTAGAGATTTTCAGTAGATACAACTATTTTACATAATATGTAATGTATTGGTTATGATTTTCATAGGTTTTGATTGATCTACAGCAAGTCATGTATCAATACTAGGGTATTTAAACTAATTGATGTAATGCATTATGGTTGTGATGAAGGCCATTACTATAATGTGAGTTGGATGACTGTAGTTAACCATTAAACTATATTTATTCATATTATTTCAGCTCATTGCAGTCATCATGTAAACTGGTGACTATGTCCTTGCAGCACTTCATTTTGGTTCTTATTTTGATGTGTGTTGCTGTATGCACTTATTTTGGTTTTGTGTTGGAGATGTATTAATGAATCGCTGCTGTGGGCTCTTAAGTCCTGGATCTTCTTCTGTTGTTTGTCAGTTTAGTGTGATTTTGTGCAGCAAAATTAAAAACACGTGTATAAAAGTCACTGCCAATAAGAAGTAAAAATGGCTGGCCTGGAGCAAGCAAAATACTTAGAATACCACCACATTTCCCATTCTCACAAGAAACCAAGCCAAAAAGTGACCTAAATAAATAAAAGTCTGGAACAGAGTTCAGTACTGACAGATGAGCAGTAAATGCACTTTAAAATAACACAGATGGAATTGTATTAAATAAAAAAAATACTGGCCTAATATCCATAGCATCTTCTATGTCAACACGAACATGGTTAGCCATAGCCAACCTCAAAATCTTTTTACAAACATCATCATTCAGCTGCAGTGGTACAGCGGTAGCGATTTTGCCTCACAGCAAGAGGTTCTCCTGTTCAATTCTCGGCTGGAGTGTCTTCTGTGTGGAGTCTGCATGTCCTCCCCGCGGTCGAGTGGTCTCCAAAAGACATGCGTGAATGGGTGTGTCTTTGCTGAAGGTTGGGCATCAGGCTGGCAACTCGGCACCATAAAAATCTACTGCCAATCATTAGCGGACCGGAGTTCCACTGTGGCGTCCCCTAACCGGGAAAAGCCGAAAAGACAAACATCATTCCTCATTCTGGTTTTTCTATTTGTCAAGCTGTTGCCTGACTCAGATCCAAAGCTTACACCAAAGCTAGCCAAGCTCTTCTCATTTCTAGGAGATGCATTTTCATACTCCCATGATTCTTCCTTAAGTACTGAAAGAACACCTTAGTTCAGTTTGGCTTACCCACAATTGAGTGATCAACAATACCTTTTTCAGCTCATCATTTACCAAAAATACAACTTCGAAAACGGTGAAATGAAAACCTATAAAAGCAGAAACACTCTTTTTTTGCATGGGGCAAGTTGTCCTACACCCTCCAATTTGAGGGGCAAGCCCCTCTCCCAAAGTTATTTATAACAATTGCACGGTCACAGTACAGTGGAGAAAAAGGGGAAAAAAGTCCACCACTGGCTCACACAATACAATACCCAGAGATGAAATTCACAGCAATGTAACATCTTCTTGATGAAGACATTTACTGACAGAGTCAGCGGTGACTCCTGGGTATGCCATTTAGTAGGATATTTAGTCCAGGCACAACAAGAACACATAGCTGAGCAACACAGAGTACACTTCACATACACTTTAATAAATATAAAAAACAGTTGATAAGTGCTTTCATCTCTAAATCAGTTGAGACTTTATAAGAAGAACTCATTCAATGAAACAAATCATTAAGTACAACCTGCACCTGGTCACATGATCTCATATCATCATAATCATCATCAACTCTCTTTTTTCCCATTTTCTACATGGGGTCAGGGTGTTGTGTTAACTGTCACCACCTCCTGATTCAATGGCACACTCCTGCCTTCTTCGACACTCATACCAGCCTGTAGCAGATCTTCTCTCACAGAATCCATCCACTGATTTGCTGGATATCCTCATTTCCTACTACCTTCTTCCTGGCTGTCCCAAATCTTCTTCATAAGATTGTTTTCTGCTTTTCAGTACATGTATCTGAACCACTGTAATCTGTTCTCTTTGATCATTTCTGCAACTGGAGCTACTTTGGCTTCTGCTTTCTTATCCTGATGTCTTCATCTGTCAAACAGTGTGCATCCTATCACCCTTCTCAGGCACTTAATTTCTATCACTTCTAGCATCCTCATCTGCTCTGACTTTACTGCCCAAACCTTATATGATACAGTAGTACTGGTCGCACCACCTTGCTTTCCCACTTCTTTGGCATTCTTCTGTCAACATCTGACGCTCTATGCCATTTTTCTGCAGTCTCTCTGATTCTAGCTTTCACCTCTTCATTCAGACTTCCCTTTTCCTCAAGCACCCCTCCCAGATACTTGAAGCTATTAATCTGCTCCACTAACTGCCCTTCTATCTCAATTCTCAGCTTCTTCTGATTTCACTAATTTCCTGCCATTGCCACTTTCTTATCTGTACATAGTTTATCCCATGTGCCTTAAGTTTTACATTCCATTCCTCTGTCATTTGCTGAAGTTCTTGCTCAGAGTCTGTGTGTAATACCACATCATCTGCATACAGCAATTGCTCTAATCTGTTTGCTAATGAAGTCCATCACCATTATGAACAGCAGTGAGCTCAGGGATGAACCCTGGTACACACCCACTCTCGCTAGGAACACCTCTGTGAGACTGAACACTATTCGTACTTGAGTGATTTGTTCCTTGTACATAACTTGCACTAACTCTACCAATGTTTCTGGAACTTAAAACCACCGTAGTACTGCCCAAATCAGCTGTCTTGGGACCTTGTCATATGCTCTCTCCGTACCTCTCAACCTCTTGGAGCAAAAAATCTGGACAAAGACACAAATAATGAGGAAACAAAGGCCTAAAAATAGCGACACTTTTTAGATATTACTCTTACAAACTTAGACATTTGATAGAATAACAGGTTTTGCATTAGCATGCATTTTTTGAAGGATAGGAAGTCAGAAACTCAAATGCCTTTCATTATTTTTTTACTTCAACCCTTAATGATTTGCCAGTGATTTGCCAGAAAACTACAATTGTATGATAAACAGAACAACAATATGAGCCAAAAATCTGGACATTCTGCAAAGATCTGTACAGTTGAGAGGTATGGCTATCTCCAAGTCTAGAAATGCTCAGTTGGACTCTTTCTTCACCTCTAGCATCTTCTCTACTATCTGACTCACTGCAAACATCAAGTCAGTTGTGTTGCATCCTGATCTGAATCCAGACTGCTCATCTCCCATCTTACTTTCTACTACTTTGTGTGTCCGTTTATCAATCACCATCTCCAGGACTCATATGTCTCTATTAAACAATAATACTAACTTTTTTAAATGTATAGAATGAATTTTATTTTTTTATGAAGATGTTAAAAATCGTAAACAATAAACACTTAATATAAAACCTCAATTCTAAGACTAAAGTTTGAGGTAATTTCAGTTTTAAAATAAACAATTGAGTTAAGGGGGGTTCTCAGCATTCAAGGTTATTTTCCAAAATAAATCAAAATCTTCATAATCATTCCATGCACCACCTCTAAGAATCTTATGTACTTTTATCAAGTACATGAAATAAAAAGTATGCTAGGACTTCCAAACACGTTTTAAAGCTTTCTCTACATGCTGCCTTTATATAATATATTGCAGATATGTTCATATATTTTCTCACATAGTTGTTTCTCAGTTTTCCAAATAAAAAAGGACAACTTTGGCAGGGGAGCAATATAGACAATCCCCTTGGAATTATAGTTGGAATACCTCTTACTACACAAAGAACTATACTGATGGATGTAAACTACATTACCCGCTAAACTAAAAGAACATTGTGTGCATGACCAAATTTGAAGGTACCCATCATTTCTTGCTTGTTATGTCTTTGACATTGCTTTTTTCTAAATAACTCTTAAAGCTGTTAACTTTTTTATATGTAAATTTAGGTTTATTGCCAAAAATGTTATATAGCTCTCATTTATGAGAAAATATGTTCCAATTTCTGTTAATAACATTCTTAATAGATATGGTATATATAGTATCAGTCTTGGCTATTGCCTTAGTATATGAACTGTCATATTTACTACATTTTTAAAACTATCAAGTTGACTACTTCCTAGCAGGGGAAGATTAAAAACATCCCTTCTTTGGATGGGTACGTCTGTACAAAAGTCTTTCACAAACCTTGCTGGATATCCTCTTTTGAGTAGGATATTTAGATACAAAAAGAAGATATTATGCATCTGTGCAGTGTCACATGACAAATTAAAAATAAAAACTTTTTCACTACTTGCCACATATTGTTACAGTTTATCAGACCCTCTTTTGGTGAATAGTGGCATAGCTAGCTAATTGCCATGATCTCTTCCCCTGTTTCTCTTGCTCTTTTTTCAGTACCTCTTTTGTTTAGGAAGACAATGTAGTGAAGAGAAAGTTAATCTCTGTCAAGCTGTTCATTCTGTATTAAAATACAAAGTTTAGACCATAAGAAAGACCATTGTCCTCCATTTAATCAAATCTAGGGATTTCTAAAACATGCATGATCTAGATATCAGGTAAAAACCTAAATGGTCAGGAAGTCAATGTTCAAAGCCCCTGTTTGTTTTAGAAAATAAAAGTTTAGAATATGACATTTTTAAACACATAGGAAACCACACATTTTTTCAAGTGGTAATTCTTTTAAAGGTATTAACGGAAATGGACTGACAAGAACATTCAATGAAAAGAATAATGTATGGAAGATATTAATTTTAACTAATGAAACATTTGAGATTACAGAAAATCTTGGTTTTGGACATTCTTTGATATTATCCTGAATGTCTTTCCAACAAGTTAAAATATATTTGAGATGACAATGTTAAGTTATTTTGTGACTATAAGATACTCAAATATTTTAAAGGTGTACAATATATCTTTGCAATTCCAGAACGATTTAAACTGATACTGCGCATAAATATGGTTAGTTTATAATTATATAGTTCTGAAAAATAATCTGTAGAGCTAATCATTTTTGTATATCCATTGGGAAAGGAGAAAATAAATATTTACATCTTCACTTAAGGCTGTAAAAAGGGAGCATTGCACAATTTGCTATAAGAAATGAAATGTGGGCTATTCGGGAACAATGGTTTAAAGAAAGATTTAATGTGTCAGTCAAACTAAAATGGTCAGATGGTTTGCCTGCCTAGTAATAATATTAATAGGAATTTGTTTTGTTAATTAACTTAAAAAATTATTTTGGTGGAGTGTTATAGAGATTGACTGTTATTATAATCTATGAAATCTAACAATATTTACAATGAGGACAATGCTTTAGAAAGAAAAAAAGTAGTTTGTTTTTGTCAAATCTTTTAGCTATAGCAATTACTGAACTAATACGTTGGATTTGTGTCGATGTTTAAACTATAGAAAGATTCCATGAATATAGTTCGGTCATCAATAAGCTTATTAGTCATAAAACCTGATAGATAAGGGATATAATGTCTTGTAATCTTTTCACAGGTTCATAGGAGGTTACTAGGCTAATGGCCCTAGAGCCTTTACAAGCATAGCCATGTAAAAAAAAACATGTACCCTAATTGACCATAGTTAGATGGTTGTTGTTAGCAGAGTGATTCTACGATCAGTACTGACTACCCCTGCTCATGAGGGATGTAGATGCCACCTCTCATGGTGAATTTATGGCCACCCATACAATTGTCAAGGTTGCATTTAAACAGAGTAATTGAAGATCTCTATGGACACATGGTGATCGAAGTGTAAATTGCTATCAACCTGTGTTCCCAAGTCTCACACCACATGGTTTGAGCTAAGACGGGTGCTATCTATATCATAATTAGCAGGTGCTACTTCTTAGCCAAAGGGAATAATTGGGCAATTTTTGCATTTAGTTTTAGTCCATGACTTTGGCACCAATCATTTGTCTGCATCAGCCCCTTCTTTAATATGTTTACATCACTGGAAGACTCAATTCTCAGTTTACAGTCATATGCAAACTTGGTAAGCCACTGGCTACTTACTTTCACCTGGACCCCGGAGAAACAGATTCCAAACAGTAGAGGGCCCAGCACAGATCCTTGTGATATCCCACTGGTAACTGGTCTACTGGTTGAGGTGAACTGCCCAACTTAGACAGGGTGCATTCTGTTGGTAAGCCAGTTGGCTGCCCATCTAGTGACATACAGGTTTATCCCCAATTTTTTAATTTCTCCAAATCTTTTGGTTTCTAATACCATGATAAGAACAGACCCCATTCCTAAGTCAAAGTACGACTAAAGCACATGAAATTAGTATTGTTTCAATCTTTGATATCAGCACAAAGTGCTCTTCACAGCACCCACAATGTGCCCAGTAATGCCTCCTTCTGCAGTTCATAGGGGGTTACATGTATTGGTAACATATCAAAATATGATTGTAGAAAGACCCGTTGCTCCTGCTGCTATTGGAACTGTCTGGGTAACTTTCTTCCACATTGCTCTCATTTCTGCCTGCAAATCTTGATATTTTATGATTTGGTGTCTCTCTGTATGCAAGACACTGCAGTCACTGGGTGTAGTGATTTCAATGATTAACTTTTATCTTATTTTCATGGACCACTATATCTGGTTTTCTCACATCTATCTTTTGAACTGTTGTTAATGAAGGATCCTTCGTGATATAGACTTCATCATTTCCTGTGATGTTTTGTGGCTCATGTTTCCAGTGTTTTTCAGCCACTTGCATACTATAATGTTTGCACAGCTCTTAGTGCAACAGTCTTGCCAGATTATTACACCTTTCAGTAAACAATCCATCTGCCATTAGTATATCAGAACCAGCAACAAGGTGTGCAGCTGTTTCCAATTCCGTTTTACAAAACCTACATTTGTCTGTTTCTCCCACATGTTCAACGGACTTTGTAAACCAGTGTACATGTAGCCAACTGTCTTGGGCTTCCAATATTAACCTTTCATCTTTTGGTTTGAATACACTTCACCTTAACCATTACTGCATTCGATCCTGATCAACATGAGGTGAGGTTCTTGCAGAAGTTTTCTATACTCTACCTCTCTTTTCAAAATCACATCTAAAACTGTTCAGTCCTTGTGTCCTTGCCTGTCTGACTGAAACCATGTCCTCACATATCCCCTTTCTCCTAATTTTCCTACCCTTCCCCTTACACAGTTTAGGTTTGAGATCTAGACTTTAGAAGTTTTAGACTTTACCATCAACCTTTCTTACTTAATTGTTTGTGTTTTGTCTCTTTTTTATAAGTTTATATATAGTTTATATATAGTATATAGTAGTATAGTTTTAGTTTGTTTATAGAGTCTAATAGTAGTATATATATTATAAGTATATCCTATTTTTATTTATTTTTTTTATTTTTTGAAATTGATTTTTTTTTTTTTATTGTATTGTTTACTCATCATATGCTTTATTGTACCAAAAAATCATTGTTTATTGCCTGTACTGGAGCTTTTCTCCTCGAGCCTCTACTGAAAACGGATACATGTCCAGCTAGACTAGCCCGGTCAACAAATGTAAAATAAAATAAAATAAATAAATAAATACTTGAAACTATATTTATGCATTTTCCACATTTCTTACTTTCTCATCTGATCCTTCACCTTATATATTTTCTTTTGTTTTTTGCACATTTAGTTGCTGCCTGATTTTTATCTACTTCTGGTTTGATTTCCATTCCTGCTTGACACTGATATGCTTCTGCTAGACTAAGCAGGTAAACCATCTTAGAATTATTCCCCAGCTGGGAGAGTTTTTCAATGATCCCTGAGTAGGGGTCTTTGTCAAAAGCTAAATCAGGATAGGTGGTATGTACTGCTTTGTCTTCATCCAGGGCTTTGATGACATTCTCAAAGAAGTCCACCAGATTTCCCAACATATTGGCATAAGGCCATATCTCGACATGGATCAGTGTAATGGTACAAAATTAGAAGGCATTTATTTAAGTTTAGGAATCAAAATCATTCAAAAATTTATACAGAGATTGATAATGCACTATTTGAAAATCAAATATAAGATTTTTCCAAGGATTTTCAGAAAAAAATGTAAAAAGTTTGAGTAAAATACCTCAAGATCCCAGGAATTTATTACATTTTAAGTGGTAATTGGACAACAGAATTTTAACTCTAGGAAATGATTTAGTACAGAACCTATATTTATCAAATTTGACTTGATGAAATGTTAACATCATCAAATTATTAGTTATCTCTTGTTCAAAGCTATTATGATCTTCTTTATTATAAAGCACAAAATATATGCCAACATTTGTAGAAATATAGTCACTTTTTTTAAATATAAATGTAGGATTTGCATTTAATAGTCAAAATCAATCATTTGGATTATACCAGTGCCACTGCTAATTATACAGCCAGTATTTTATTTTTTGTGCCATGAAGATTGATATGCCCCCGGATTCATGAAGCTTTGCGCCGGCCGTGCGGCATATATATGGTGTAGTAGCGCCATATGCATATTAATGAAGGTGCGCTGCCACCACATCCACGTGCATAGGACACGTGCGCGAGTGCATGGGGCATTACCAAGCTGCGCCCGGAGGCGTGTCAATGTCAGCTGTCGATGAGCAACCTAAACTGCTGAATATTATAGTCTGCCTGCAATAGTAATCGCACTTATCAGTGTCCGTGGATAATGAAACGTATGCAAAGCATGCAAGACAGTTCCCGGCCACACAAAATTGAGAACCAAACAGAAATGCACGCAACACAATATGAGTTCGTAATGTACTGCACTGTAAGTAGTTACACCCAGTGGAAGTGAAGCGCATCATGTCAGTGCACTGCCAATACACATGTCTAGCCCCATGGGCAGGGTCACCAGCAGTCCCACAGTGGTAGTGATAGTACACAGCTGGGCAGTTGTGGCCATATAACAACCGTAAAGAAACCTGACAGTCCATATTGTATACCAAACTCACACAAACATATGAATATTAAAATATGCTATACACATGAACAGGAACATAACCGGCACATACACATAGGATGCTATATGCGGAACCGGGACATCCAAATGCAGAACCCATGCATGCAAATGCAATACGCAACATCCCCTGTATAGCACATAACCCGCACCCATGTCCAAATGTCCACCAAATCCAGCTACCAGCCTTGCACAGCCGTACACCTACACATAGCAAGTATTCCCCATATGTAGTAGGAAGTATCATCCTAGGCAGTGTCAGGATTGCAAATATGTATCCCACGTTTGTAAACATCCCATCACAGTTACGTAAATCCAAATGGCCGCGCGTTCATGTTTTGGCAAAATGTGTGTACATCCCACGTGGGATAAGTAACCTGTTGAAACATCAGAGTTGTTTACACGCCACGGTGTCTAGTACTGTACACATCTAGACAAAACATGTATGTGTAGTCACGGTACTGTTCAGTTTCTAGACAGACATGCCCAAGGTGGGACATCTTTTGTAGAAATGTGAGAATTTGCAGGATAAAACATACCCCCAGCCAGTGCAAAGGACAGAATTACACTTGTTTGCCAAAATAAAAGCTTATTTCATAGCATTTGAATTGCTTATGCTATCCCAAATAATAGTTATGTGTTTCAGATACAAAATACCTGTAGCATGCAACTACTAAAGAAAATAAGAAATATACTTTTGTCTTAAAATCACAGGACATTTGCCATGTGTTAGGTTTCGTCGTAGGACACAACTGTCCAAAGTGGGACATCCCCTTGCAAAGAGGAAGAGGTGGTAACCCTACTCCCCACTGAATTATAGACAGTATATATTCAACTCAATCACATACCGATACCACCTCTCAACCTATTACAGCAACAAAATCTGGACAAAGCCTAAAATGATGGGTGGACAAATAGGGACAGATGTAAATGCTGCTCTCACAAACTTTGAAAGTTCACAGAATAATAGTATGTACATTAGCATGAAATGTTGTGAAGGATGTGGGGTAGTCCCCGAGTATTACAGAGGTCCATACATTTTTGCTGTAACAAACCTTAACATATGTTTACTGTACTACTGCATACCTGTAGTTAATTCATAGTTAATTCATGTCCAAAATAATAATCCTCATATGAATAAATACAGGAAATAGTCAAATGTGAATGGGAACACCACTCACCGTGGATTATGTATTGTAACCACCCCCACCCATATTATGTATTGCCAACATTATAAGCTGCTGACAGGTGCCCAAACACCTGTGCCTGTAAACACAGATAAAATGTTTAAAATGGACAAACTCTGTCCATGTGCTTTGTCTGACGTTTGAACATGGTCAGGGCAGTTCCGTTCAACAGGTGGACAAGCCTAAACCCAGATCACCACATGAACACCCTGACAATTAAAGACCTGTATGTGTCAGGACTATAAGCCTTGGGGTTCTGAATATCCCTGCAGTGATTAAATATACAGCTTGGGTCCAGAGCAGCAGGGAATAGGGAATGTGTAATATGTAGTACTGCATTTTTCCCAGCAGGAGAATGGATGCCTGTGTCGTAAGTGAAGCGGTGAGTCATATGTTAATGTAGCTATGTACTATGGTATGCATATAACTGATTCAGAACACCAAAAGTATAGTGGTTACAGCATCCGGCCAATGTGAATGCAGTCCTGGTTCAACTACGACTACAGCACATATAATGTTAAAGTGTAATGAATGCATCTGTGCTGTACAGACATTTAAATATGTAAAGGTGAACGTGTGTTTCGCATATGTCCGTTAACCAGATTACAGATATTTTACTGGTACTGTCACAAGTAATAAAGCCCACGTAAGCACAAAGACTTAGTAAACATATGTAACCCACAATAAGGATATGCATGTGCGCCTGCGCGTAACCCACAATAAGGAAATGCAAGTGCGCCTGTGCGTGTGTAATCCGCTCACAGCATAGCAAATGAATGCTGGTTTCTACACGTAATATCTATATGTGGATATATACATTTGTGTATAGATATATATCCACAGACTTAAACTAAATATATATATATATTTACATATATATCTATCTATCTATATATATATATATATATATATATACACACAAACACATACAACATTAATTGATATATACCTAACAAACATATAAACAAATGTCCTCGTAGATATAACACATGTACATAAATAGGTTACATCATAGCTAGTATGGATAGACATACAGACATGCAATTAAGGTAAATCAACTGCTTGTCTCAAAACTACTGCTCGGAAAGTATCAGTGTGCCAGATCTGCAAGTCCTACACTTTAAACATGGATATAGGTGTCCTTTGCAGGACCCCAAAAATTGTGAATCTATACACGCACTGTCCTGTAATGATTGCTGCAAAGAAGTGTCATCCACAACTACAATATAGCTGTACATGCAACAGTAGCTTGTGCAAGTGTAATAACACATGGGTTGACAGAATGTATGACATATGTCCCGATATGTGGAGAGTGGATAGTGCTTAGAAGTGTCTTCATACTTTATTATCGCTCACATTAAATATGTGTTATGACTACTGTGGAGGGGTGTCAGGTCTGGGAATCATGGGTATGCAATAATGGGCCTAGGTGCCTAGGTGTTGGTTGGCACAGATTTATGAGGTCCGCCCCATGGGAGTGATTAATATTCCTATGTGGTTATAGCTGATGCCTCTAACTTCCAAAAATGAAGAACCCATCTACTGGATATTGTGTAAACTATTGGGGGAAGACGTAGGGACTTATATTAGTGTCGTGTAAGCGATTATCATGGACGTACATGCGTACGATTAAGATGGTAACCATACCTCTCAACCCATCAGAATAAGACATCTGGACAAAGGCATTTTAAAATAAATACAAATAGGGAATATTTCAAATATTCCTCTTACAAAGTCAGAACGTTGATAGAATAATGGATCATTCATTAGCATGAATGTTTTGAGGGCTATTAATTGTAAACTACTAATGTCTGTCATTATTGTCTAACCCAACAGTCCCCAATGACTTGCCACTAAATTACCAGAAAGGCACAATATTATTAAAAAAGGAACAAAATCAGAAGTCTAAGTTCAGGACATTTACCCAAAATGTGTACAGTTGAGAGGTATGAAGGTAACCCTGACCTAAATAAATGTACAGAACTAGTGAGATTAGGTGGACAGGTGTGAAGAAAGATGTGATGACAAATGACAAAACATGTATAAGTCAAAAGCATGTACCTCGATAAATTTAATGAATACTTATGCCCTGTGATAGTCAATGTGGAAGGTTAATAGAAACAACATAAATGTGTCCCTCAGGGTGCTATGCAGTGTCCCTGATACAGTGTTCAGTCTCCCACACTCGCATGTGAGTTCTGCCACTGACGGAAAGCGCAAATACCGGCGAACACATAAGGTAGATGATAGCAGAATATGTTTTGATTAGCACCTGTTGGCTTTTGTGAGGAACACAACACTCTGGGCGAGTGTGTCTACAAAAGGAATGTAATGGCATCTGGCCTGTGATTTCTTCATATATTGTGTGTAGTGGTGTAATAAAATGACATATCTTGTATCAGAAACAGATACATGTTATAGGAAACAGTATTATCGACTATACTACTACAAGACAAATCTGAAGGTATGAAAAGTGCTGAAGTAGTCAGTTTAGTATTGACCACAGGTATGTGTTGACTTGTCAAATGTCACAGCTGTACATATAGTTCCTATAGGGCTGTCACCTCTACAAATGATGAAAGTGGGAGCTGCTCTGTAGAAATGTCAGATGTAGCAGGTCAAAACATACCTACAGCCATGCTTACTCCACAAATAGACATATTAGCACACAGCAAAGCTTAGGCCAGGATTCACAAAGCTTTGGTCGGTGTGTACGAGTAGAGTAAGAGTAGAGCAAGGCAAGATGTCTGCCGAGCTATTCAGCAATATCCTGTAGGGGCGTGTAACACAGCCCCTAAAACGAACGTTGCATGGACAATGTTAGGATATGCAAATTACCCCATTTGTAGGTGAAAGCTATGCAAATGATGTAAAATATGTGATACATGAAACAGTAAGCTGTCTGTGCAAGAGTAGAGTTATGTGCAGAAATGTACACGGATGTTTACCGAGTAACGTTCTGCAAGTAGCTAAACGTAGCAATGTCATCTGCAAATAAAGGATGGATTTAGTTGAAGAAGCATGCCAATGGCCAAATATAAGGCCAGTGGCATGTTTTTCCATTGGAAATTAATAAAACTCTAGTTGTCCTCCCCCGATCTCCGGTGTTTAAGCATAGCGCAGCGGCGCGAATACGCGCTGTGCATACAAAACAAGACAAATATGTAAAATATACATACAAATTGTAATGTCAGTTAAAAGTTAGTTCGTCATGCAGGTGAATGGCAAGCTGAAGACAACATGGCTACTGAGTAGTGGTTGCTATGTGTGGAAGTGCACTCTTAGAGATGTAACCAAGCATTAGTAAGCAATCCTATGCAATTGAGGCTGAGGATAGTGAAGCACAATTTGTCATGCCATATGGGCCAAGCCTCTACAGTGTAAGAGTGGGACTATCAGCGTAGAAGATAGGTGACATCATGAGTGTGTATGTATAAAACACTGTAATCTTATTGGAGCAGTGTGTCACATGTTTGCTGTCAGTGACTCATCAGTGGAAGAGGCGTGTTATTATTTATTCTAGGTAAAGTCAGTAAACTGATGGTGTACGCCATGGATATCACTGAAGTTCCTTGCAAACCTGGCGAAGTGTGCTTGCGCCCGTGCAAGCCTGTAAGCCTGAGTAAGCATGTGTACATGTGTGTCTGCCCGTGTGTGTGAGTTGAAGAACAAGTAAGCTACTGTAAGATTGTTGAAGCCCGTGTAATGTTGTGTAAGCCAGTGCAAGTGTTTGTACGCATGTATAAGCCTGTGTGCGCACGTGGAAGTGGATGTGCACTTCACTGTGCTCCTATGCGCGGCGCCGCTCACTGTGGACACAAACAGTGAAAAGGAAGGTAAATAAATAGTAGTAAGTTAACCAAGGAGAACTACCACAGCTAGCAGGTGAAAACAATCAGACTGAGTATATTACACAGCCAGTACAGTAGGCCAGCACAGCACGTACAACTCTACAAACAGCATTCCACCATGTTTTTCTCAGACACACTGCAACACTGTAGTATACTAAGAGAAGTGAAAACTATAAAAGCTTAACTGAGACAACATAATGTTAGGGGCTGCCATTGCTGTTATACGTCAACATATGCAACATGTGAGGGGTTGTACCAATGTGAATGCTGCTCAGCATCACACAGTGAGTAGACAGAGAGGAGTGTACAGGCACAGGGTAACCTACCAGGGGCTACATGATCTGGAGATAGTAGAGCGCTATAGAGTGGACAGAGACCTCCTGCAGAAGATTGTGGAGCTGTGCAGGCCATGTCTCACACACAGAACCAACAGAGGGAAACCTATCCCAGTGGAAACCAAGGTATGTGTTGCCCTAAGGATACCAGCAACAGGTACCTTCCAGAGATCAATTGGTGATATGATGTGGATTTTACAAACATCAGCATCCAGGGTACTGCACCAGTTCATGAATGCCATGTCAGCACATGTCAGTGATGATGTATATATCCCCAATTCCTGTAAGGTATTGGGCAGCAATATGTGTCTTTTCCACACAATAGTGGAATACTCTAAGTACTGTGTGCAATACACTGCACACATATGCATCAAAGCACCAGCCAGTGAGT